>NC_051209.1:18144800-18310456 GCF_015220075.1 Falco rusticolus | reverse complement strand
CCACCGACTCATATACCACCTACCCAAATCGTACCCCAGACCCATTTCTAGACTTTTCTAAGCCCTACTGCGCAGAATCGGATATGGGAGGAGAATATGTTAATGATTTCCTGGACAATATTATGATTATGCATGAATACTTAATGAATATGTATGAATACTTTCTATATATGGTGTCTGATTTTGAGACTTGGTGTGCGTTGATCGTGAGAGGACTCACTCACGCACCCGGCTGTCAATAAAGAAGTGTCTGCTTATCTACATCACATTGGTGTCAATAAGTTCTTCATTCCGAGATTTCGGTAACAGTTTTGGCGACCCAGATGGGACCTCGCTGAAGGAGACGGAAGGAGTTGGGGACCTGATCGGTTTCAGCCGGCACCGAGGATTTCTCGGGGATACCCATCGATCTCCGATCCGTAAAGCTCTTTGCGATGTTCCCTGGATTTTGGTAAGACACTTCTTTTTCTAATTGTAGTAAGTGGGTTAGAGTCCCACTATAAGAAGTGTATTGTAAGGAGTGGGTTAGAGTCCCACCAGTGGGTTTGAGTCCCACTGAGTAAGTTAAGGAGTGGGTTAGAGTCCCACCAGTGGGTTCGAGTCCCACTGAGTAAGTCTGCCTGTCAGACGTGGTGAAAGCTGCGCAGGGTTGGACTAAAAGGATCCTTGTGGAAATGGAAGCCTAGGCGTCTGCCTGTAAGACATAAGCGAAAGCTATTGCAGGGTTGGACAAAAGTGGAAACAAGAGAACCTATATGCTATAGTGTTCTCTAAGGTAGTGCCTCTAACAAGAAGTTAGAAGGGTTGTTTTTTTTTATACGGAATTGTTTATTGTGTCTGTGTATTGAGAAGAAAATTAAGAAGTGTATAATATTGTGTTTTATATCTTTGTTTAAAGTAATTGTGGAAAAGTGTGAGTGTGGCTGTAAGGGTGAGACGTGCAATTGAGCACAAAAGCGAGTGTGGAGTGTGGATCCATGGATCAGAGTGACAGAGGTGAATAATTGTGTAATATATTGTGAGTGATTACACTATGGCATCTAAGTTAACTCAGTTGTTTAAAAGTAAAAGCATGGGTAATCTTACGGTAAATGATAAAATCCCGAAAAATTCTCCATTGGGATGTTTGTTGGCACATTGGGGAGATTTATATGAGGATTTGCCAAAGAGCCAGATGATTGAGTATTGTAATAATTGGTGGCCTCTGTATACATTGGAAAATCAGGAAAAGTGGCCCATGAATGGGACACTGAATTATAACACTATTCTGCAGTTAATGTTGTACTGTAAAAGGGAAGGGAAATGGAGTGAAATGCCATATGTGGATTTGTTCTTTTACTTGAGACAGAGAAAAGACTGGCAGGATGAATGCAAGTTAACTGTTGGAAGTAAATTCGTAATGGCTATAACTGCTGATAATAAGAAAGTGAAAAAGTGTTGTTTAACTTGTGAGATCGGGGAAGGTTGTTTAAAGAAAAGGATTGTTACTGAGAGTGATGACGGACCAGAGTTAGATATATCCCCTCCTAGGAGAGAAAGGAACCAGGGTCAAGAATCTAGGGCACAAGAACAGGCGATTGAACCGGATAGCAGTGGAACAGGAGATGTGGAAGAGAGATTATCAGAGATTGTAATTCATACTCCTGTTTCACGGAGAACTCGGCAACAGACACAGACAATAGCTCCCCTCCGACAGGGAGTTGGTAGTGATGGACCGGTATATGTGAAAGTACCTTTTACAGCTACAGATTTGATGACTTGGAAACAGGTAGCAGGAGATTATAGAGAAGATCCTGAAAAAGTGGGCAGGGTGGTAGATACTATAATCAGAACACAGAATCCAGATTGGAGTGATTTACAAGTTATTTTGGATAATTTGTTAGATGAAACAGAGAAGCAAATGGTATTAAAAGCTGGTAAAGCATAGGCAGAGTTGGATGTGATGAGTGGAATAACAGGTGGAACAATAGAACAGAATTTTCCATCTGGGGATCCGCAGTGGGATCCAAATAATGTGACACATAAAGACTGAGACGGTATCAAAAATGGGTTTTATATGGGATTAGACACACTATGCCCAAATCTTTGAATTGGTCTAAGCTATATGAAGTAAGACAAGATAAAAATGAATCTCCCTCAGCATTTCTGGAAAGATTAAAGGAAGCCACCAGGAAGTATACTGCTTTGAGAGTGGAAACAGAGGCAGCACAGATACAACTGGCTTTGATTTTTATGGGACAATCGGCACCAGATATAAGGAAAAAACTCCAGAAACTGGAGGGAGAGAATTCAAGGAGTTTGAACACAATGCTGGAGGTGGCATGGAGGGTATATAACAACAGAGAAAGAGAAGAAAATCAAGGAGAACAGATTTATTGGCAGTAATGACAGGGACGACAAATAGAGGAAGGGGCAGAGGAAAAGGACGAGGATTTAATGGAAGGGGAGGTGGTTGTATAAACTGTGGCAATCAGAAATTTAATACCCCCTTAGGAGTAAATCAATGTGCCTTGTGTAGGGAGGAAGGACATTGGAGAAGGGACTGTCCTAGAAATAGGAATGCTCATCAAGAGCTTGCCAAGGTAATGGTTTTAGATGATTGAAGGGGACCGGAGGGGAACCCAGCTGAGCCTCTGGTTATAATTAAGCTGGGAGAAAAAGAAGTTAAATTTTTAGTTGATACAGGAGCGACATTTTTGGTATTAAATACCTGTAAAGGAAAAATTGGAACAAAAAAAGCCAATATAATAGGAGCAACAGGGAAAGAAGAAAACAGGCCATTCCTACAACCCCTAGATTTGAAATTTGGAAATAAAATAATTACACATGATTTTTTGTATGTACCAGAATGTCCGATACCCTTGTTACGAAGAGATCTGTTGTCCAAATTAAATGCACAAATTGTTTTTGAAGAAGGAGAACTTTTCTTGAAAATACCTGAATCAAATACGGGAGAAATCCTGATGATACAAGAAAAGGTAAAGGAACAAGAAATTCCACCAGAGGTGGATTTAGCAGTGATCCCTACTGTATGGGAAACAAATATTCCTGGTAAATAGAAACTAGCAGAACCTGTTAAAATAGATTTGAAGGAAGGCGCAGGAACAGTGAGAATTAAACAATATCCAATTAAACCAAACGTGAGACAGGAATTGAAGAAATTGATTGATAAATTTTTGGAGTACAAAATTTTGGAAGAATGTGAATCTGAGTATAATACTCCTATTTTACCAGTCAAAAAACCATCGGGTGAATATAGGCTGGTGCAAGATTTGAGAGCAGTGAATCAAATAGTCAAGGTTATTTATCCTGTAGTAGCAAACCCTTATACACTGTTAACAGCATTGAGGGAGAATTATCAGTGGTTTACAGTGCTTGATTTAAAAGATGCCTTCTTTTGTATACCTTTGGAAAAGGGAAGCAGAAAACTGTTTGCTTTTGAATGGGAAAATCCTCAAACAGGGTGAAAGATGCAGCTGACATGGACTAGATTACCCCAAGGATTTAAAAACAGTCCAACTATTTTTGGAAATCAGTTAGCAAAGGAACTTGAAATCTGGAAACAGGATAAATCAAGACCTGGACATTTACTTTTACAATATGTGGATGACATACTGATTGCTACAGAAGAAAGGTTTACTTGTATACAGGTGACTATTGACCTCTTGAATTTTCTGGGACTAAATGGGTACAAGGTATCCAGGAAGAAAGCCCAAATAGCCTGCCAGACTGTGATATGTCTGGGTTTTGAGATTTCAAAAGGACAACGACAATTAGGAAAAGATCACAAAGAAGCTATTTGTGGTATACCTGAGCCGAGAAATATTCATGAACTCAGAGCATTTTTGGGAATGACTGGGTGGTGTCACCTTTGGATCATGAACTATGGGCTAATAGCTAAACCGCTGTATGAGGCCCAAAAGAATTCTCCCTTTGTATGGGGCCCACAACAGCAAAAGGCTTTTGTAGAGTTAAAACGTGCCTTAATGTCTGCACTGGCTTTGGGACTGCCGGATTTAACCAAAGATTTCCAGCTGTTTGTACATGAAAGACAACACCTTGCACTGGGCGTGTTAACCCAGAAGATAGGAAGCTGGAAACGACCAGTCGGATATTTCTCTAAACAACTGGACACAGTGAGTAAAGGGTGGCCAAACTGCCTTCGAGCAGTGGCAGCAACAGTGATGCTCATACAAGAAGCTCGGAAGTTAACTTTGGGAAGAACAATAACAGTCTATGTCCCACACATGGTGATAACTGTCCTAGAACAGAAGGGGGGACATTGGCTGTCTCCCAGCCGAATTATGAAGTACCGGGTAGTACTGACTGAACAAGATGATGTGATTTTAAAGACAACTAACCTGGTAAATCCTGCAGTGTTTTTAAGTTCCATACAGGAGGGAGGACAACTGGAACATGACTGCTTGGTTACCATTGAGTATGTTTACTCCAGTCGTGAAGACTTGAAGGACATACCATTGGAGTGACCAGACTGGGAATTGTATACAGATGGGAGCAGCTTTATGGAGCAAGGAGTCCGATACGCTGGATATGCGGTAACAACAGATACTACAGTTATAGAAGCAAAAGCATTGGCGAGTACTACATCAGCCCAAAAAGCGGAACTCATCGCTTTAATTCGAGCCTTAGAATTAAGCAAAGACAAGAGAGTAAATATCTGGACTGATTCAAAATATGCCTTTGGGGTAGTACATGTTCATGGGGCCTTGTGGAAAGAAAGGGGGCTATTGTCCTCTCAAGGATCTAACATTAAACATCAAAAGGAAATTTTACAATTATTGTGAGCAGTTCAGAGACCAGATCAAGTAGCAATCATGCACTGTAAGGCACATCAAATCGGAAACACAAAAATAATAGCTGGGAATAATTTAGCTGAAAAAACAGCAAGAAAGATAGCGAAGAAACAAGCGTTGCAAATGGCAATAATTCCTTTTAAAACAGTAACCCTTTCTAGGGAAAACCCAAGATATTCGGAATAAGATGACAAATTGGGTCAGTTATTAAATGCTAAGAAAAACTTAGCTGGATGGTGGATAACTCCTAATGGACAGGTAGTAATTCCACCCCTTTTGATGAGAGAAATAATTCAAACAAAACATCAGGAATGTCACTGGGGGGCAGAAGCCTTAGTAACATCCTTACGAAAACAAGTAATATCAGTTAAAGATGCTGGGAATAGCTAAAATGGTAACTGCAAAGTGTGAAATATGTTTGAAAAATAACCCAGTAATTAAGTAAAAGGTTCAAATGGGTAGATTGAAATCTGGTACAGAACCTGGAGATTATTGGCAAGTAGATTTTTCAGAATTACCTAGACAAAATGGGTATCGGTACATCCTGGTAGGGGTTGATACTTTTACAGGATGGCCAGAAGCCCTTCCCTGTCGCACCACACAAGCAAAAGAGGTGGTGAAGTGGTTATTACAAGAAATAATTCCGAGATTTGGAGTTCCTATTGGAATTTCTTCTGACAGAGGTCCACACTTTGTTGCTGAAGTAGTCCAAAGTGTTAGCAAAGTATTGGGTATTAATTGGGATTTATATGCGTCTTGGAGACCACAATCTAGTGGGAAAGTGGAAAGGATGAATCAAACTTTGAAACGACAAATAAGTAAAATTTGTCAAGAAACCAGTCTAAAGTGGCCTCAGGCACTTCCATTGGCATTATTATGAATCAGGGTACAGCCAAAGAGTGGAACCTCACACAGTCCTTATGAATTATTATATGGAAAACCATATGAGTCTCCAGAAACAAATCCAAACATACATGTGAAAGGAAAGCAGGATGTATATAACTCTTTACTTTCTCTAGGGAAAACTTTGACTGCAATTCGGAGTGCAGTAATTTGGAATAGACCTTTATCCCTGGAAAATTCAGTGCATGATTTCCAACCGGGAGATTATGTCTATGTGAAGACCTGGACCTCCGAACCTTTACAGGAACGTTGGAAAGGACCTTTTCAGATACTGTTAACCACTTTTACAGCTATCAAGATAGCAGAATCAGATGCTTGGATCCATTATACTCGAGTGAAGAAAGCACCTACTCCATGGAAGACTGTGAATCGTGATCCAGAGACTTTAAAATTGACACTGAAACATGTCTAATTTCTCATATTGGATTTTATTTTGGTCGGTAGTGTTGGTGGGATCATGGGCTGACTTGGTGGACAGGAACAAAAGACAAGTAGAAACAGAACAAGTGATTGACATTCCCAAACAAATGGCTGAGGAAAATTTGATGGTAGGATTGATTAAAGGATTTGCCAGTTTACAAAATGTCACGCAGATCACTGCTTGTTTGCCAATACCGAGGGCAGTAGGTGAATCTATTCCAGGGGGAATTTTAACTATGAATCTGACCAATCTGGAACATAAAAATGAAACCACCTATTGTGAACAAAGGCCAATAACTCAATGGTATGAACAAGTGAAAATCATTAGAAAACAGTGGAAATCTCCAGGTAGTCTGGCGGATTGTGAAAAATTGTTAAATTATGTTTTTACCAAAATAGGGAGATTTAAGTCTGTGGGATGGTGTTCCTATGATGAACAACTTAAAACCAATGTAAGCAAAAATATCATGGAATGGAAGTGTAACAAAACTGGCCAAGGTACACAATTAGTAGAGCTATGGGACTCTATATGGTCTATGTCCATATTTTCCCAATTTAAGTACATGGCCAGAACTTCTTGGTGTTTCACCTGGGATGGAAAAGTTTTTGCAGTATTACCCTCAGTCAATGATAAAGCAACTTCATTGAGAGAGAAGGAGAACAAAATAGTACCATGGTGGAAATGTGAAAAAGTGTATGATTGCAGCAATGCAGACTTAATAATTCAAAGAATTCCTCCGTTGGCTGCTGCTTTGAAATATGGTTGTTTCTGTCGAGGTCTTAAGAATGCTCTCAATTTAACCAGCACTTTTACACTCAGGAAAGGAACACTGTTTAGTTGTAGAAAATCTACTATTCAAAGTCCAGGACATTTAATTTGGGCATTAAGTGATGGAACCTGGACAACTCATTTACCATTAGATGGCAAGGTGAAACAAATTACTTGAGGCATGCCAACATTGTGTCCAATTTGGAAGAAATCACCATTTAGAGGATCCCTAGAGAATTTAAAACTGAAATGAACAAAGAGATCTGAGACAAATGATGATATTTGGAATGAAACATCTACAGGAGTGAAAATTGGCTGGGCACTTGAATCACTTTTAAATCCTATAGCTTCATACAGAAACAGAGCATGGCTCTATCAGTTAACTGGTCAAGTGGAAAAATTAGCAAACGTTACCAAAAAGGGGTTTAAGGAATTGAATATACAATTACAGGCGACCTCCAGAATGACATTACAAAATAGAATGGCACTAGATATGCTCCTACTTAAAGAACATGGGGTATGTGGATATCTCAAGGATAGACTGGACCACAGTTGTATCAACATTCCAAATGTCACACAAGATGTGGAACATGATTTGGATTTATTAGATAAAATTGAAAAAGAAACAGAATCAATTCAAGAAGATATGTCAGAAGACTGGTTAGGGAAAATTTTTAACAAACTAGGATGGAACTTGAGCTCTTGGATACAATCCATAATCAAAACTTTGTTTCTGTTACTAATTGTCTTTCTGATGATCATGGTAGTATATGCATGTTTAAAGAAACAGTTTACCAATAGAATTGCAGTCAATCGTATGATTATGAGAGAAGTACCAACTATTCTATCAAGACATAGTCCACCATCAAAATATGTTGAAACAAATGATATGTAAATAATGTGAAAGTATTGAAATAATGATTTTCAACACATTCAAAGGGGGGAAATGTTACACATTTGCTAATAAGTTAAGATTGATTGACTTTATTTGATTGATTATTTGATTTTATAAAATCATTTTGTAGAACAGAAATATAGAAGGATAAGAAATATATTTTAATGAAACTTATAGTTGCACAGTAAAAGCTGCTATGAGATCCTCTGTATAGTCCCGTACCAAGGCCAGAAGAATGGGCTAGAATCATTGTTAAAACTTAGGTAATAAATTTAGGGTTTGAAAGGTTTTTTTGTAGCTAACTAGTCTTCTGTATGTAGAAAGTGTATTGAAATGTCAGAATATAGGATTAATGGAAACTGGGGAGAGTTGACTGGAACAGCTTGTAGTTACCTGCCAAGAAACTGTGAACTTTAGTAAAAGGTAATTCCGGCAGGGGGAGATCGTGACCACCGACTCATATACCACCTACCCAAATCGTACCCCAGACCCATTTCTAGACTTTTCTAAGCCCTACTGCGCAGAATCGGATATGGGAGGAGAATATGTTAATGATTTATGGAAAATATTATGATTATGCATGAATACTTAATGAATATGTATGAATAAGTTCTATATATGGTGTCTGATTTTGAGACTTGGTGTGCGTTGATCGTGAGAGGACTCACTCACGCACCCGGCCATCAATAAAGAAGTGTCTGCTTATCTACATCACATTGGTGTCAATAAGTTCTTCATTCCGAGATTTCGGTAACACCTGCATTATCAGTGCTGTTTACAGCACAAATCCAAAACATATCCCCATACTAGCTAATATGAATAAAACTAACTCTGCCACAGCCAAACCCAGCACAACAATGAAAATCACTTCCTCCCAGAACAGGCTGCTAATGCAGGGGAACATTGCTCATAGTGAGACCTTACATTACTTATTTTAACAAGTTAATTCCTCAAGTCTTTGTTCATAACTGAGTATCTGGAGAGGCTACTGAATATGCATAGCTTGGACTTGTAAATATATATATATACACGTCCATAGTTGTGGTTTACTATGCTATTCCCAACCCAATTTGTAGCAGAGCAACTGCATTCACAGAGACTATTTTTTCCTGGTTCCATGTACATAAGGATGTGAGTAAGCCACTTAATAACACTCCCCTGTGCAATCCCACCTCTGCTAGAAAAACAAGGGCACCACAACAGCCCAGTGCCTCTGGCATGGAGCCGGTCTTCCTCTACTGCCACAGCCAGAGGCTTCGCTGGCAATTTCCCCACTCACTATATTTCCATCAGCAAATAATAGTGTGTCAGAAGGGAAACGTACCATGGAAGTGTGATGATTGCAGCTACTTTGTCAGCCTCCTGGCAGCTCACCCGCCCATCTCCCTAGACTTGGTAGCAGCCCAACTGCCAAGGCAACTGTCTGCCTACTGTTGGGGCTGCTGCCAGATTCCCCATCTCCCCTGCACCTCCTCTTCCACCAGGGAGACTGCACTGTAAGGAATCAACCAACCCATGAAGTTAGGATGTCCTTGGAGCTAGCCAAAATAAATTATCAGTGCCTTGCAGAGCAGATCTATTTCTTCCTATCTCTGCCTCCTATCAGAACTTTAAGAATCACAGTGACCTTTCACTTCATTTTGGGGAGGAGAGGGATTTCTTTCATACCCAAAAACTCTACATTTTTCCACAGACTTCTGCAGCCAGCTCTGATGATCATTTGTAGTTCTGCACCAGTGTTAATTGCAGACATGACCCAAATAGTGTAAAACTTGGCCAGAAAAGTGTAATATTAAACGTTCACAGAGAGGAACCTCAGATCCATCAGGTACTACTTTTGCTCCCCTAGTTTAACAGTGCTGAAAAGATGCTGCTTGGTGGACACATATGCCCTGCCCAGCATACTGAATCTTGTCTGCAAGGCTGGGCACAGATTTCTCAGTGGACATGGAGGTTACAAGACATGGCAGTATGAAAGGGTAATGCAGCTCAGGGAGTCTGCATGTATAGAGCTAACAGATTACATCAAAACAAATCAGTTCACAAATCCCAGCATATTCATCCAGCAAAAGCTTCTACAGTTTGCTGCGCTGAGTCGAGCTCTTTGTTCTCTGATGAGGACAACCTACTGGGCCAGAAGGTTTCCTTTATATGTTGAAAGAATAAGGTGTCATGGTTTAACCCCAGCTAGCAACAAAGCACCACACAGCCATTTTCTCACTCCCCCCCACCTGGAGGGGTGGGGAGGAGAATCAGAAAGAAATGTAAAACTTGAGGGTTGAGATAAGAACAATTTAATAATTTAAACAGAATAAAATGGTGAGAGCAACAATAATAACAATAATAATAACAATTATAATGGAAAGGTGGGGAGGAAAGGTTAAAATCCAAAGGAAAAGGGAGAAAGGAGAACAAGTGATGCACAGTACAACTGCTCACCATGCGCTGACCGATGCCCAGCCAGCCCCTGAGCAACAATCCCCCCCCATCCCCCCCCCAGGTAACCCTCCAAGTTTATATACAAAGCATGATGTCCCATGGTATGGAATACCTCTTCGGCTGGTTTAGGTCAGCTGCCCTGGCTGTGTCCCTTCCCAGTCTTGTGCTCCTCCACCACGCTGGCTGGCAAGGCCCAAGAAACTGAAAAATTCTTGACTTAGTATAAACACTACCCAGCAACAACTAAAAACATCAGTTCCATTATCAACATTGTTCTCACGTCATAGCCAAAACACAGCACTGTACTAGCTCCTAAGAAGAAAGTTAACTCCATCCCAGCTGAAACCAGGACAGTTTATGTCATACTACATTTTCCAATACCTCATCATCATCGCCTCTCCTATGCTTCATATGAATACACAGATATCATTCCCTTAGTTTATGGACTATCCCTCTAAAATCCATTGAGTTAATTTAATCCATGATGTTGGGCTCCATCTGTTGTCACAGTCTTTCTGTGCAAGGAGGACGGATGGTACGAGGTGTAGGATTGTTCCTCGTCAAAGCCATTTCTAACCATATTACAGCTGTGCTGATCTCGTTTCACCAGTCAGTCCTCATTGGTGTGGCAGTTTAAAAGAAAAAAAGGTTCAAATCATCAAGTCTAAAGATGGTAGAAATGGATGCCACAAGATTATCCAGTCTCTACGGGGCATGGGTTCAAATTCTACCATCATCACCAAAGACAATATACAGTATTACGTAACAATTAACACCACTTAATTTACTGACTGTTTTCACCCAAAATCAAATCCCCTTGAGGCGCACATCAAACTTCCCCATCCTCCCACATTACCCACCAAGTGCTCCCAGGTCCTTGAGCAAAAGCAATCCCACAAATGCCTGTGCCTGAGGCAGGAATGACCCAGACTGTTTTCCCAAGCATACTTTTAAGGTGCACTACAGTGACTTTATCCCCCTCTACAGTACACAAAAGTTTTGACCAGGCAGGACCAGCTCGGGTAGCAGATCCTCTGGTATTAACCAACCAGGTAGCCTTTGCTAGATGTTTATCCCAATGCTTGAAAGTTCCACCACCCATTGCTTTCAGTGTAGACTTTAACAGTCAGTTACATCATTCAGTTTTCCCAGAGGCTGGTGCATGATAGGGGATGTGATATACCCACTCAATACCATGTTCTTTGGCCCAAGTGTCTATGAGGTTGTTTTGGAAATGAGTTCCATTGTCTGACTCATTTCTTTCTGGGGTGCCATGTCACCACAAGACCTGTCTTTTAAGGCCCAGGATAGTGTTCTGGGCAGTGGCATGGGGCACAGGGTATGCTTCCGGCCATCTGGTGGTTGCTTCCACCATTATTATTACATGGTGCTTGCCTCGGCAGGTCTGTGGGTGTGATATAGTCAGTTTTCCAGGCCTCCCCATATTCTTATTTCAGCCATTTTCCTCCATACCACAGAAGCTTTAACCACTTGGCTTGCTTAATTGCAGTGCATGTTTCACATTCATGGATAACCTGTGAAATAGTGTCCATGGTTAAATCCACCCCTTGGTCTAAGGCCCATTTATATGTTGTATCTCATCCTTGATGACCTGAAGTGTCATGTGCCCACCGAGCTACAAATAATTCACCTTTATGCTGCCAATCCAAATCTACTTGAGCCACTTCAATCTTGGCTGCTTGATCTACCTGCTGGTTGTTTAAATGTTCCTCAGTGGCCCGACTCTTGGGTACGTGAGCATCTACATGATGTACGTTTACAACCAGGTTCTCCAACCGAGTGGAACTATCTTGCCATAATGCAGCAGCCCAGATGGATTTACCTCTGTGTTGGTAATTACTCTGCTTGTATTGCTGTAACCAACCCCACAGGGCATTGGACACCATACATGAGTCAGTATAAAGTATTAGCCACTTTTCTCGTTCAGCAACATCTAAAGACAGCTGGATAGCTTTCACTTCTGCAAACTGGCTCAATTCACCTTCTCCTTCAGCAGTTTCTGCGACTTGTCGTAAGGGGCTCCATACAGCTGCCTCCCACCTCCAATGCTTTCCTACAATACAGCAGGACCCATCAGTAAATGGGGCATATTGCTTCTCGTGTTCCAATGGTTTGTTATACAATGGGGCTTCTTCAGCACGTGTCACCTCTTCCTCTGGTGACATCCCAAAATCTTTGCCTTCTGGCCAGTCCATAATAATTTAAAAAATTCCTGGATGATTGGGATTTCCTATCCGAGCTCGTTGTGTAATCAGTGCAATCCACTTAATCCACGTAGCATCAGTTGTGTGATGTGTAGAGGAAACCCTCCCTTTAAACATCCAGCCCAGCACTGGCAAGCGGGGCACCAGGAGGAGCTGAGCTTCAGTACCAATCACTTCCAAAGCAGCTTGAACCCCTTCATAAGCTGCCAATATCTCTTTTCCAGTTGGAGTATAGTGGGCCTCAGATCCTCTATATCCCTGACTCCAAAAACCCAAGGGTCAGGTCGCCCTTGAGTCTCCCCTGGTGCTTTCTGCCAGAGGCTCCAGGTTGGGCCATTCTCCCCAGCTGCAGTGTAGAGCACATTCTTTACATCTTGTCCATTCCGAACTGGCCCAAGTGCCACTGCTTGAACTATCTCCCGTTTAATTTGTTCAAAGGCTTGTTGTTGCTCAGGGCGCCATTTAAATTCATTCTTCTTTCGGGTTTACGTGATAAAGAGGGTTTACAATCATACTGTAGTTTGGAATGTGCATTCTCCAAAAACCAACGACACCTAAGAAAGCCTGAGTTTCTTTCTTATTAGTTGGTGGGGACATCACTGGTATTTTGTTGATCACAGCCATTGGGATTTCACAACATCCATCATGCCATTTTATTCCCATAAACTGGATCTCCTGTGCAGATCCCTTGACTTTACTTTGTTTTATGGCAAAACCAGCTTTCAGAAGGATTTTGATAATTTTCTCCCCTTCCCCAAAAACTTCTTCAGCTGTATTGCCCCATACGATGATGTCATCAATGTACTACAGACGTTCCAGAGCTCCACCCTGTTCTAGTGTGGCCTGGATCAGTCCATGGCAGATGGTAGGGCTGTGTTTCCACCCCTGGGGCAGTCAATTCCAGGTGTATTGGACACCCCTTCAAGTGAAGGCAAACTGTGGCCTGCACTCTGCAGCCAAAGGGATTGAGAAAAACACATTTGCAATATCAATAGTGGCATACCACTTGGCTGCCTTTGATTCCAGTTCATATTGAAGGTCTGGCATGTCTGGTACAGCAGCACTCCATGGCGGCGTGGCTTCATTCAGGTCCCAATAGTCCACTGTTAGTCTCCATTCTCCATTAGATTTTTGCACTGGCCATATGGGGCTATTAAAGGTTGAACAGGTTCTGCTGATCACCCCTTGGTTCTCCAGTCAATGAATCAGCTCCTGGATGGGAATCAGGGAGTCTCGGTTGGTGCGGTATTGCTGCCGGTGCACTGTGGTAGTAGCAATAGGCACCTGCTGTTCCTCAACTTTCAGTAACCCCACCACAAATGGGTCTTCTGAAAGACCAGGCAAAGTAGACAGCTGCTTAATTTCCTCTGTTTCCAGAGCAGCTATACCAAAAGCCCACCGATACCCTTTTGGATCCTTGAAATATCCTCTCCTAAGACAGACTATGCTAAGGATACATGAAGCTTCTGGGCCAGTCACAATGGGATGTTTTTGCCACTCATTCCCAGTCAAGCTTATTTCAGCCTCCAATACAGTTAGCTGTTGGGATCCACCTGTAACTCCAGAACTACTAATGGGTTCTACCCCCTTATAGCTTGATGGCATTAATGTACATTGTTACCAGTATCTACTAGAGCTTTATATTCCTGTGGGTCTGATATTCTAGGCCATCTTATCCACGCAATCAAGTAAACCCAGTTATCCCTGTCCTCCACCTGGGTGGAGGCAGGGTCCCTCTAATACTGGTTGTAGGATTCTCCACCAGGGAGGCAAGTTGTGAGAAGGAAATGTAGCGTGGAGTGGTTCCGCTCACTTATGTCTTGCCAGAATGGGTTAGAAGTCATTTTCACAGGATCAAGAGTAAAGTCAGCTGTATCATTCTGTCTGAAAAACTGTCCTCTGGAGACTGGAGCAGCAACATTCCTGGAAGACTCTTTGTTTGTGATTGGCTTTCCTTGTAGTTCACGCACTTGTGCCTCCAGAAATGAGGTAGGTTTTCCATCCCACCTCCTCATGTCCTGTCCGTGGTCTTTCAGATAAAACCACAGAGTACCTCATGGTGTGTATCTCCTACTTTCTTCTCCCAAACAGAAGGGCACCTATGGTTAATAGCTGAGATGTGTGTACATACAGGGTGGGAGTAGGATCTGTCCTCGTCAAGGAGCTCAACCAGTCTCTCCACAGGTGAGATGGTGGAGGTAGATGTGCTATCTTCGTAGTCCCGGAGATCGCAAACCACTTCATCCACTCTTGGTGCATCATCTCTCCAGCCCGATACTGCCAATGAGTTGGCATATGTTGGTGGTGCGCTCCATAAAAATTTCTGCCACATGGGTCATGTGCATCGGCATTGCTCTTGAATGTGAAGACTGAGCTTCAGATTGATGCTTTTTGTATGTGGCTCCACATGTGCATCCTTTTCATGTGGCCCAAAGGAAATCAGGCAGTAAACACTATCAAATCACCCAGTGCAGGATTTTCAGCAGAGCCAAACAGTGCTCTGCGTCTACAAGAGCACAAGAGTACTTTCTATTCCAGTGACTCCTGCTAATACGCTGGATAACATTAGTAACACCCCAGAATGGGCCAGATTTTCCATGGAGCAAAATCCTTCATCTGGAATATTTATTGCTTCCACAATCACTTAAACCATGGTGTAAATCATCTGTTGTCTGCTGACAAGGGTAATAGGTCCTGTCTGCTTGGTCATTTATTAGCAATACATACTCTCCCTATTGCTTTCTCCAGTTGTTGGTCTGGACCTTATATTTCCCCAACCCCCAAGAGAGTTACAGTGGGTAAGTAAAAAATGTTTGAAATGTACTTTGAGATCTGTGTGTTAATTCTGCATTTTACTGAGGGCAGAACCTGTTTATTTCTCTACATTGCAGTTCCACAGTCAAAAGAGACTATCATGAAAGTGAGCATTCTGGCTGGTGCCCCTGCAATAGGCTACTTGGAATTGGCATTTATCTCCTTGCCCATAAAATCAACTTGCTTTTTCAAATGCTTTGATATCCACTGATGAAAAGAAGAATATAAGGGCTAAGTATTATTATTCTTTCTCTATTCTCTCTTGGGCCAGCAAGTCTACTTAATATGACTATCTTGCTTCCCATCCCCCTCCCATGCACGGTAATGAATTGCTCCCCTTAGTCAGCAGTCATATGCTCTCTAGGCTGATGGGGCATGGGAAAAGATGGAGGAAAAAAACCACTCTGCCACACTGACTGTGTAATCTCTAATCAGAGATCCTCTGTGTGAAAAACCAATTTCCAAGCCTGTGTTGACATGTGACATAAAGTCATTCTTCAAAATGGGAGCTTAACAGGTTGCTTGTGAAATTTCATATTCAACAAAAAATAAAATATACATCCATTGATTTTTCATTTTAAGGCAAAGGAAAACAAATCTTTTGCCTGGTTGTTGAAGCTGTTTCCCATTAGTTACAGCCTTCCAAATGAAGTGTATACACAAATTAAGCAAAAGCTTTTCAGAAGATCAAATGCTGTGCGTTGTCAGGGAAAGCTGCTTCTCCCTATAACAATACTCATAAGAAGAGTTTTGTGAAGATGTTTCCTTGCAGAACGTATGCCTGAATTTCCTTTTCCTGTCAGTCCTATAAGTCTCCTGACTCAGTAAGTTACCAATCTATACAGATGGTTAGACAGGGTTTTCTTGAAAAATTGATGAATTTGGGCCTAATTTGCCAAAGCCATGAAATTGTTTCTCTTTAAGCTTAATGAAGGTAACCATACAGTTGAGTACTTTACTGCAAGGGTGTCTATTTCATACAGGTGGACTTTTATATCTTAATTAGCTCAAATGGAGCCAGTTAGAAGTTCTGGGCCAAAAATATTTTTAAAAAGCTCGTTACATTAAAGTTCCAGTGACTAAAGCTCTTGAGTATAAGAGATCTGAATATGCAGATTATATTAAGTACCTTTGAAAATGTCAGCTGTGCACAGCAGCTAAGATGTTTAAATGAATAGGTGCTGCTGGCTACTTCTCATTTGGGCAATCAGACTATCTTCATAAGTGTCACCATGTGAATGGTGTTGCTTGTATTGGAAATTTTGTGACTGCACAGCAGAACTGGGAGGATGTTGATCTTCAGCAAGCCATTCAGGGTAGTATTTCCACAAAAGGATCCTTGACATTAGGGTCTGAAAGCCAAAGGAGGATTTCATTTTTTGGGGGGCTGTGTCATATCAGGCCATTTGGTATGATGCCTCCTAAGTTTGAAAACAAAACTAGATATTTTTTTTTAAAATGCCTGTGTAGCTCTACTGAAAATAGAGCTGCTGAATTAGACAGTGGGAGCTTGACCCCAACCTGTGATTTTAGACAAGCAAAAAAGAAACTACTGTCCAATTTGTAAAGCAGAGGTAATTTTAGCTAAGTAGAAATGTAATTACTCATGCTGGAAGATGGCCAGAAGACCAGGACTAACATCCCTCCCCTCTTGTGAAATATGCTGGTTTTCTGTACTCAGGGCTTCAATTTCATGTCTCATCTGAAAGATGAGTAGGATGGCAGTCACTAGGAGCTATTTCCACTGTACAGTCCTGAGAGCTGGTTTAGACACACTTGAGATGAGAGTGACAGAGACAGAGTGGAGAAAGGAGGCTTTTATTCAGGGCTGGAGTGACAGAGCCTTTGATAATGCTGCTCCCTCGGTAGAGGGGATTCTTCACACAGTGTCTAAGCAGAGAGAGTTGCTGCAGGTACTTCCCTTCACAGGTCTCCAGGGCTGTAATTTATTTGGAGTGGAAGCTTGATTTATGTTTTACTTAGCAGGTGTCTCTGAGCTAAAGTTACTGCTTTCCACAGGGCAACAGAATCATTGACTCCTGGTGGCACCATACCCAATTCTAATTAGAAAGAACTTGATACATAACCCAGGTATTAGTATGCCCCTCCAATCAAAGCCAGACATCCAAAAAAACAAAACTTCAAAGCAGAGATCTTCAAGCAGCTCTGTGTTTTTCAGCTCAGTCTATGGATGACAAAAGTCCTCACAGAATCATTAGCCATACTTAATGCATTATGAAGTGTAAAGTGCTGTTATATAAGCAGACTGGAAATTCCTACCTGCTATTTAGGAATATGAAAGCAATAAATTATTCTTTTTTGTGTATTTGGAAAAAAAATTTTAAATCTAGAATCCAAAAGAAAATGTTACAGGTTTCCCTTTCCCAACAAGAGTGACACGGTTTGGAAGATAAGGTATGTTTAATTCTGTATTTACTACAAATATATTTTCCCTGAAAATGTTCTCACAGCAACAAATAATGACTTGCCATATTTTTTTTTTATAAAGTATTATTAGTATTAAGAAAATGTTTGGTAGCTGCAGCATAGAACCCCATGAAAGCTAGTATCTGAATGAATGATCTCTCCTTCATCCTAGGCAAGGATGTAAATAAGAGAAGTAGAATAATTCCAGAGCCATAAAGTGAATTGTCTATTGTGACAGCAAGGCAGCATCGCAACCAGGTATGGAGCCCCTGAAGCTTTGTGACTCTGCTCACATGAGTTCCACTCTTCCTTGGCAGTTCAAGACGAGGACATGAACAGCCTAAGAAGACTTGGAAAGAAAGAGATGTTGAGGAAGGGCTGGTAAGCTGGGGAGATAAATTTCAGCTGTGCATGTGACATAAAGGAACATTTCAGTGGCACTGAGTTGCAAACATGCTGCACATGACTGAGCATCCCAGATCAGTGTCATGCTGCATAACTCTAGGCTATCATGGTGTGAAGGATTTTGCTTGACTAGGATAGTAAGAAGTATTTGCATTTTTACAGCATATTTAAACTGAAGATCTCCAAGCACTTTACAATTTCAGGGTCATTAATTGATAAATAATTCTGCTTTCAGGGAGCTATCACCTATGCTTCAGTATTGTGAGACAGGTGGTCAACTGAAACTATAAGATGGTGTAAACTCAGTGAAGCTCTGCTGGTTTTGGTGGAACAAGAAGTTGGTTTATGCTGAAGGATCTGCTCATACTGCATTCCACTCCACCAGGATGTGTCTCCTTGGTGCTGGGTGAAACTTCACAACCACTCTTCCTGTGAGTACCATGCAGACCTTTGGGACGGGAAGTCAAGCATATTCCTCTACCTGATTTCACTTGCCAGGGGATGTCTAAGGCAAAGTCATTGGTGTCTAGTAGGATGCTTCATATTTGTGAATTTGTGTGGACTTCAATTAAGGGTCTTATCTGAAAGTTATTGGGTTTGCCTTTTAAAAATTCATTTTGACCTTTGCAAAACCATTTGGGTACTATCTACTGTATCACTTAATGCCAGCTATGTCTTGGATAGGGATGGCAATCTACCAATTACTAAGGTCTTTCTGGTTTCCTTACAAGAATGTGTTATCAGTCTAGACCACACACCTGAGCAGGGCTGGGAAGTAGTGGATTAAAAGTAAACAAGCAGAAGCATCCAGAGTGAGTTAAGGTTGATCCAGAGCCCACTTAAATCAATGGGACAGTCCCACTGATGTAAATGAGGTTTGAAGCAAAGAGGAAGGGAAAGAGAGAAGAAAGAAACCTCTCCAAAGCAAGCAGAGGTAAAGACCTAACATTGACATCTTCATTCCCCTCTGCAGTGGGAAGGGGATAATAATCTTATAATCTAATAATCCTTATTAGAAGAAGGTGGGGATGCCCGGTGGAGCTCCCTCCAGTAGGCTGGGAACACCCCTGCCAAGCAGGGAGCATTTTACACCTCCTCAGCTGGAGGCTTATCAATGTCTCTGATGCCCTGGAAAGGACAAGGCTTGCAAATTATGAGTCCCCAGGTCCTAATCTCATCTAGCTGAGGCAAGTCTTGTGGGCAGTGAGCCTTGCAGGGGCTGCTGCCAGTGACAAGACATGGGCAACGCTTGGCAGCAGCACAGTCCCACTCTCGCTTTCTCTCAGTCGCCTCCAGGGCTGTTGATTTTGTTCCCAACTCCCCTTGGACACATAAAGTACCATTATGGTGCCAATTAAATCCTTTTATCTAGAGCAAAACTGTGCATATCATAAGCAGTTATCCCTCTTATCCCATTTGGAGACAATGAATGCTGTGGTTTAGAAGGACCAAGGAAGCCCATGGAAGATGGCAAGTGAAGCTTGTCACATTTCATGGGTCTCTTCACTTTTCTACCAAATGCCTGCATGGCTATGGAGATGTGACTAGAGAAGTAAAGGCTGGTTTTGGTGCCAGTGATTCATACCCCCTGTCAAGCAGCCGGGCTGCCTGGATTTCTATTCTGGGATCCAGAAACATGTGATTTATTAGTTCATTTATGGAACAAGGCAGGAGGCAGGGAACATGGTCCTATGATATTTATTATTTTTTTTTTTTAGAAAGAATTAAGGGAAATTATGGCAACACTGGAACAGTGCTGGCCCAAAAGGTTGTAGAATCACCTGTCTTTGTGGTAGCAGTGGGGTGGGATGGTCTATGAACCTTAGTCCCCCTTCAGACAGAACTTGCTGCCCAAAGGAAAGCAAGGGGAACTATCAAGGGCCATTGGATTTTTGATGGAAGAAACGACTGCAAAGTAACATTTAGGTATTACACATCCATTGCTTCTTTCATCCCAAAGAACAACACATGACTTTATAACTGGTGTTTAGGTAGCATAGAAAAGTCCTTCATTACTGGAAGGAGGGCCAGGCCTGCTTCTGGTGAGTTATGAATGGGTTCCTAATATATTATTATTTCTTAACAGAGGGAATGAGTGTGCTGTGTCTTGCTCTGAATTAAAAAAAACCAGTCTGTGTGTTATACAGACATTTCATGGAGTACATGTTTTTTAAAAAGCAGAAACTCAAGTGATGAGAAAAAAAAATTGGTATGAATTTGTATTGCCATTCTCTTCCATCAGCTTCTCCAACAGTGTAAAATGAGGCCTCAGCTTTCTGCATTAATTTGAGCAGATTGCCTTACACTGATGGTATCCCACTTGGCCCTAGACTTTGTGACTTTGGCCAAGTAACTTTAGGGCAAATTCAGCTGCAAGGCATGAAGGGCACTTAGATGCTGGATTCTCATCAACTTTCACCTGGAATTACCTTTGAAAAATTCTCCCCTTTATGTTTCTGTGTTCATGTAAAACTAAAGTCTAGTGACTTTCCCATTTCCTATTTACCCTGACAGCCTGAGGGGGTCAGCAACTCTCTATGTCTCTACTGACATAGCAGCTTTTATTAACTGAGGACTTAGGCCCATGCTGGAATCTAAATGAGAGTAAATTTTCTTGGTTAATTGATACTCTGAATCACGGTCTGTTTAATTGTTATGTATTTGTATTATGGGTTTGGCTAAGGTTCTGTTTATGTTACCTGGATATTTTGAAGACATCCTTGGGAAGTGAGGTGGTGGACTGATGGCTTCAGGTTTGATCTTCTTAATTCTATGTTTTCCAGATTTAAGTAAATATTAAGATATAGATGCTCAAATATTCACTGGTTACTACTTTACTGGGAGCAGGAACAAGAATTGCTGTGACTTTGGCTATGAACTGGCTAAATATACTGATTGTGTATAAGACCAGTTAATTCCCAGACACTGTATTGTTGCTTCTTCTGCTTATCTTTTGTGTCTTGTCCCTTACAGGGACATGCAGATGACCTAATTGCAGCCATTTTGGGTATCTATTTTAAACCATCAATTACTTAAGACAGACAGATGTCTCTGACAGTCTAGTCTCTCTCCACCAACTCTAAGAGAAGTGTAGATGATAAGATTACAGATGACCCGAAAGTTTTATACCTTGACCAACACTTTGATGTAATTCAGCCAGCTCAACCCTGGCCTTTAGTTGATAAGCTGCGGACTGTGGGAAATTTCCTGTATGAGGTTTGTATGGTGCTTAGCACACAGCAATTCTATGTAAGACCAACAATAACCACATTTCCAACAGTAGTAGTCTGAGATGAAATCTGGTAGTTTCTAAGAGGGTGAAGAGCATGTTCCTGTTGACATAAGACCTGCAAACGTGAAGCTGTGGCTCCACACATCCAGTTCACAGATTTGACTTCCTGAAGATGTGCCTTGCTGGAAGTAGAATACATGCAAGTTTAGAACTCCAGTTGACCTCCCCCAACTTTGTAGAAATGACAAACCCTCCTTCCGAGCACTACAGTCTGCCATGAACCTGAAGGGAGAAGGGGACTGTACAGCTAGTCATGTGTGTGTGTTTGTGAAGAAGGGAGGAGAAACAAGGAAATTTTCTCCTACAAAAGAAATGATCCAATTTGAAGCAAGTCCCTCATGGGAAGAGCTGTGACAGAGGTTGCTCTGTTCCTGTTAATTTTCACAGTGCAGCTGTCAGCAGGTCTGTAAATAGTACTCCATGAAGCCAACATTTCCTATCCACACATCAACCATTCAATTAACAGAAGAAGAGAAGAAGAAAATAAAGTGCACCACAGCCTTCTATCATGGCTTTGATGTTTCCCAGCAATTTATGAAAGTGTTGTACACAAATCTAATTACAAGCCCCATTGCTTCCCATTTACATGGAGCTCCTCAAGTTCAGAGCTGTTTATATCAAAATAATCGTTAAAAATATCTCAGCTATCTACAGCATTGTGCCCCCACCCTGCTCACTGGAGTTTTTACCAGCTCAGTGCTTTGGTGCCATCATGCATGCATAATAATAGCTGCTTCCCCACCATTCTGCAAGTGAGGTGTCTGGGCTACAACTTCATCATGCCCACAAAGGCCTATTTTCCTTCTCTCCTGCACTTGCTCAGAGCTCCTTCTGCAGACTCTCACTACTTTCCTTTTCATCCCTAATCACCTAAATATTCATCTGCTGTGTTGATGGGGGTGAGCTCAGCTGCTCAGCCAGTTTCCATAATGGGACTGCATCTGAAGGCAAATTAACAGTGCTTTCCAAAGTCATAAATGCACTGTAGGCATGCACAGCAATAATAATAGCAGTCATAAACGCAAGCCAGGGTTGGTTTCTTTGATGGGGTGCCTGACCATCCAATGCCAGCAAGATAGGAACTGGTGCCCCATTTGCCATGAGTTTGAAAGAGGGCCACTGCACATGATAGATGTGTTTCTCAAGGCAATTTTTAATAATCTCATATTTAAGTCACTCTCACTTGGTAAACTAAATAGATGAAAAATTCCTGTAGCTTAATCACAATCTTTTACCACATGAGAGGGTAGATAATACATTGTATAAGGCAAGAAAAGAATGTCTTCATCTGACTATTAATTGTGTTTGTTGGGAATTTTGGTGCCATGGGTGGACTTCCAAGGAACATGGTAGGTGGAAACTGAAAGTCAGCCTTGTTCAGGGTGTTGTGTCATTCCTATTTTCTTGAGTAATAAAAAAAATAAGTAAACCAGTTAAACTAATCTTGAGTAATAAAAAAAAAAAAGTACACCAGTTAATCTGTCGCCTAACAACACTGAACAATAATTACATAATTTGATATAGGCAGAGATTTGAAGGGTTTTTTTCTGTCATTTGCATTGATAAGAGCTGCACAGAAAAATGTTGAAACGAAAGCCCCAAGTTAACAAAGTTTTGGGTTTCAGGACTTTTTTTTTTAAGTTCAATTAATTAGAATCTTTCTCTTAAAGACAGACATCTGTTCAGTGCTTTTATTGAAGACTCACATTTTCCTTTCTTTTCACAAAACCAAGTATTCCACAGAATAAAATAAAATGAGCTGAAAAGCACACTACTATTTGTGTTTTGGTTTGACAGGTTTCAAAATCTATTTCTGTAAAATAAAATTCCTCCAAAGGTATCTCTTTCTCTATATTGATTATAATAGAAACTTAGATAACAAGTGTTTAGATAACAACTTCAGATATAGTTCCTTAGCTTCTGGATGTCTCAAGTTAGGTGAGACGAGTCCCACCTCAGGTATTCAGTCTAATGCTGTTATGGAGATCTCCTTTATAATTAATGAAAGGGACAGGCATGCCCAGAAGGTGGTTTATCCTAGCACAGATAAATAAAGGGAAGAATGCACAAATCTCTAGAAATCTCTCTCCCCCTCCTTTCTGTAGTAATCCTATAAGATGTTTAGAATAGATTACAAACTTTTAGACCATAAAAACCAAATTAAATTAATCACACTCTTCATTCTTCTCACCTCTATGCAGAAAACGTAGATAACAGTACTGGGTTACCCCTTCCAGGAATTAATTTATAATAAAAGAAATTCTGAGGTGCCACAGTGGGCAAGATGGTGAAAAAGGTGCAACAGTAGTATAGTGTTTAACCCTGTGTACTTTCTGGGTAGGATAAACACTGCTGCAGTTTAGATATGCGTGATGAAGCGTGGAGGAGAGTGTATTCTGTGTAGGGTATGGACAGGGCTGCGTCATAGATGCATTGTGTAGAACAACTCTTCAACATTTGGCTGTCTCCTGGATATGAAGACATGGAGAGAAGGAGAAAACAAAGCTGAAGATGATGACTAAGTAGGAGCATGACTGACAGGCAGGATGATAATGTTGTCCACAGTGACTGAGAATGGAGGCAGAAGAGACAGGAGAAAGAATTTGGGAGGAAAGGTTCAAAGCTCTGTTTTATACATATTAAGCTTGATCTGACAGCTAGACATCCACTAGGAGATCCTAGAAAGACAAGTCAAAATTTTAGTTTGGACAGGACTCAGTCCTGCAGTAGAGAAGTTAGATCTGCAAGCTGTCACTATAGAAATAGTAGCTGAATTTGTGTTGGTCGATAAGGCTTCTAGGGACAAGGCTTGGCTGAGGAAGGGAAAAGAATCAAGGGAAAGACCTGTTTATGCCCCCATATGAGTGGGGAAGAGAGAGACAGCAGATTGTAGAATAACCAAAGCTGAAGATACAGGGCATATAATTGTTTAAAATACATTATAAATACATGCAAAAGTACATTAAAATTATGATCTAACATAAAAGGAAGACATGGAGGTCAAATAAAACACTATCCTAAAGCTGATGAGTTGTTAGGCAATATGATTTTAAATGACCCCAAAAAGCTCTCTTGGCAGGTATATATACAGAAGGAACTTTGAGGCTGCACAAAAGTAAGGGATTTTGGGGAAGTTATTTCTCAAACAATTGATTGTGTGACAATTGGAAAGCTTTAGACCTGTTTGGTGGGCCCTTAGGAGAAACAAGTGCCTTGCATAGAGAAGTGAGCTTGTGACAGATGGCAGTCAGGCACCTGTCCAAGGAAAGGTTAATAAAATAATAATGAAAAAAACCCACAAAAACCCCACAAACTTTCCAAAATGAAAGTTTTCTTTTGAAACTATTAGACAACATATGTTGTGTGAACAGGAAGTAACAGTAGAGCAATAATCCTGACAGCTGTGGAGAAACAGGAGTCTGCCGCAGGAAAGAACAGCTCGAGACTGTACAAGTATGATGATGGCCCCGTTGGTAGCACATGAGTACACAGCAAGAGACGTTTAATTTGGCTGAACCACAGGAACAACTGTGGGTTCACACTGCAACTGGAAAACGAGGCCAGTCCTAATGGTAAGAGAAATGGCAGGAGGACTGAAGGAAGATGGCAGCAATACACCCCTCCTTTCCAATGACAAGGGCTACATCTCCATCTCACCATGAGGTGGCTGCATTTCTCTGTTGACCATCCAAGCCCTGAAAGAAGATGCTCACCCTGAAGCACCATGAAAATGACAATGGGAACAGAGATCACTTGCAGGGTTTGGCCCATCTCATTCAAAGTGCCTTAAACATTTTGAGGCCCTGTTGGGAAAAACATCATCTGCTCCATGTCTTGATCAAGTGGCAGTCACTCAACAGGTCCTCAGTAGTCTGCTGAGCCACGATAACTGCCCATCTGACTGCTCATAGCTCATGGGAGATACAAGGCAACACCATATATCTTAGGTTATAATGAAGAGGATGAAATTCATAATTTTCTACTTTCTTTTCCTGTGAAATATGAGTAGGTACACACAGTGCTGCTGAGGTTCAGACAGTTCATGGAAACTTGTCAAGACACAGAAATTTGAGTGTGAATCTGGGATGTACATCTAGTAAGGGTTAAATTGTGATGCTTTTTCAGATGCCCAGATTTGGTTATTCAAGAACATATCTAGAACAGGTATTTGAGTCAAATAAGTCAACAGGAAAAATGATCCCTAACCTGATGAAGTGGCCAAATTCTTTATTGTTTTGCACATCAGTTGATGTCAGGAGGATGCTCCCAAGTAGTCAAGAGATGAGTATTTTTTATCTAAAGTGTGCTGAAAATAGGAAGGATAAGGGCTGGGGAAGGATAAGGATATTTTGGGTATAGTAGATTTAGATAAACTCTTCAACTCTACTTGGATTTTGTGTGTTTTCTACCATCTTCTTCTCACCTCTGTCCCCTACATTTCCAAGCTTTTTGGGACAGGAACTGATTTTTTATTACACCTTTTTTTGTGGTACCACACCCTGTGGAACTGCAATTCCTGATGTCATTTTATACACATTATCACTTTGTGTTAAAGTTTGAAAGAAAGTAATTGAAAGTACCTCTTTGACATGTCTCAGGAAAGATGCCTGTAATATTTTACTATTGGATGTCAGCATCAAGCCCAGCATCTGGTTTTGTTAGAAGGAATATTTTAGGAAGAGTGTCCTAAAAGTATTAGAATACTTAAATTAATCGAAATGCAGACACACACACCCCAGTAAGGAGATTTTTTTCAGTAGTGTCACTGGTAAGCATGTACTATTTTTAATCTGATTTGTGTAAGATGGTGTTCCAAAAAAATGAGATCTTGATGATTTGCTACTTTTAGAAATTTTTCCCCATAAAGAATTTTCCATTTTCATCCCTGCAAAGACCTAGAGACAATCTACCAGGCCCACTTAAAACTTATTTGCATAAATTAATGAGTTTAGATTAGTGTCTCTTAGTGAAAAGATTTTACACTCTTGAATATTTAATATTTTTTTGAGCTTTCCTGCATCCTTTCCAAGTTGTCCGGATGCTTTTTAGCCTTTCATGATTCACACTGTGAATAATTAGTAATAAAAATAATATACTATTATAATAAACCAAAACATGTTGGACCAGATTGTTTTTCCTTGCTGAACAGTGGAATGCCTTAGATTCCTCTAGGTCTGTGTGATGGTGTACAAATATCTTTTTGCAGAGAAAATACCTTTCCATTTCTACTTTCCTGAACTATCAGGCTTGAAAACCCATATTACTACATATTTTTCCAAGTGGAACAATCCCTCAAATGTTTCCTTGAAGATTCAGTAGTTGGTCTGACTGTCTTTCAAATGTTGGATGTAGGGGACCACATTTATGCCTATGTAGGCACTTATGTAGTAGCAGTGAGAGGCATCCATCACTGTGTGTTTTTTCTCTAGCTTCTAGTGCCATCACATGAACATGCTTCTCTGTTGAATGCTGGCAAAAAGTTCTTTATCCTTCACCTAGAGGCAGGGACTCTTTGGGGAGGGAAAACAAAGAAGCCCTTAGAGACAAGTTTCTACTTGATTCATCCCCTTGAAACTTGAAAAGTTACACTCATGGTGAGTCTGACCCAATGTTTTTGGCATCTGTGAACCATTTGTCTTTTTTTCAGGTCATCAAAACTGCTTGTCATAGAACACAGCACCCCTTGGGGTTCTGTGCATATGTGAAATGACAGTGCCATCCTGGCCTTTCCACTGAGGAGTTAAGCACACCCAAGGTCCTATTAGCCATCCTTCCCAGAAGATGAGTTGCAGAGAATAGATAAATCATCCTTCTTCCTCAATCAGGCCACAGGGCAGCAAAGGCCAGACCAATCCTCACTTGCCCATGTTACAGAGCTACTCACCGGCATTGTCTGGCTGCCATGCAAGGCATTGATGGCTGCTTGGGCCTCCGCATGTGAAGAGTATTTCACAAATGCACATCCTGGAAGAGGAAAAAGAAGAACATAAGAAAGTTTGCATAAGTGTAATGAAAATGTGTATAGCTGAGTATCCTGTCCTTAGAACTGGCCAATAAAGATGGTTGTGGAGAAAGTATAACAAGCAAATCTGCTCCTGGTTATTCCTTCCCAAACTCCAGTCATCAGCAGCCTGAGGACCTCTTCAGGCAAAGCTGCATTCAGAATCCCCATACTGCTTGTAATGGGCCTTGATGGACCCAAAGTTAGCAAGTACATTTTGAATTCACTTATACTTTGACCTCCACAGCTTCCCATGGCAGTGTTGCACAATTTTACAATTTATTGGGTGAAAATTAATTTCCTTTTGTTTGTATTGGAGTTATGCTGAATGCTCCTCTCTGCTGTTACAAGAAACAGTAAGGAACTGTGTAAAAGTTATCACAAAGCTGCATGTACTTGTTACAAACCACCACAGGACAGCTCTACAGAATGCATTCAGGTTACTCCAGACACACAATGTATCATATCACTGTCTGATAGAGCTCCATGATAGGCTACTCAGAGCTTGTCTTGGCTCCAAGAAGCTTTTGTCTGACAAAGCATGAGATAGATTCTGATGAAGAATCAGGGGTGGGAGAGATCTGCACATGATGATAGTGATCACCAAAATTTGAATCTTGGTCTTTCATAGCTGCAGAGGCAGTGCCAGTACAGATGTTCTCTGGATATTAGGGAAACATAGGGAGTGCTTCTCCATCCTGCATTGCCATGTGAGGAATCTTACACTGAATTCATATAAGATTTTAGGGCAGAAATGTACATTTATGAATACATGCTAGAGTGCAGAAACAATCACCATGTCAAAGCACTAGAGTGGAGGAAAGTATTGCTAACACTCTTATCTACAAGCAAACTGACTCAGAGAGAGGAAGAGTAATTTCCATATGCTAAGATAGCTATTGGAACAGATTGGAAGAAGTCTGAGAAGTTCTGGCTTCCATGCCCTTTTATTACTATCAAAGACTTTTGAGGTTTTAATCAATTTGCAAAGCCCTAGCTGTTTCCCTGAAGTGGTGCAGATCTGTGCAGGGAACAGTAGTCCCGACAATGGGACAGCTCTCCTTTATTCCCTCTGCAGCATCTTTAGAAGGTCCATGCACCCTTATGGAACTATACAGTGCAAAGTGCAGCATTAGAACATCCTACTTGCAAACTAGAAGAATGTTGGGGTCTGCAGCAGGTCTGCAGACAAGTTAGTTGACTTCAAAGACTTAGCCGTGTACCTTTAAGACAGCCACAAATTGTCAGGTATGTAAACAGGATGTGAAGAACCGGAACTTAGAACCGCAGCATACAGGCACCTACAGCAACAGCAAATAGCAAGCAAGAAGAAGAAGACAGAAAACCTATCAGGGTCTGACACATGTACTGTCTAAGATATATAAGCAATTTGTATAAACAATAAAGGCCATTTTGCCCAAACCCAGCCATGTAGACATAGTGTTTTTCAGTCCGCCTCGACTTGCGTCACCACAGAAGAATGAGCTTCAAAGGTCCCCAAAATCATAACTGCAAGTTGACAGAAGTGAGAGTGAAAAAAAAGCAGTGATAGCCCCTTCTAAAAATAACATACAGATATGAAATTAGCTTACAGCTAAAAGCTTTTCATTTTGTATTACCCCCTCACCACCATGCTCAAACTGTATTTCAAGAAAAGCACAACAATTTGTAAGGAGCTGAGAGGAGATGATGAGAAAAATGGGATAGATAAACTTCAGCTGGAAACAATAAGGATCATTTATGACATAATCACAGCCCAGCATTCCTGGGCTTCTGAGATACTGTGCCTTACTCTTCATTAATCAGAGATAATCCAGAATTAGGGTGTTTAATTATTTGCAGAGATTCTTTTGTACTTTTTTCCTCAAAAAAGAAGATGCTGATTGGGAAATATACAAATGCTTTCCACCTCCAGTCACCCATTGCATTTAGAGCAGGATTTTTGCCTGCAGTGATGCTGTCATGTTGAAGGCTTCACTTTTCAGGTGAAATCCAACCCTGTGCTGAGGAACCTGATTGATCAGTGGAGCTGGATAAAGGTGGGAATGAAGGGAGCAGCAGGTATTTATCTTGTTTAATGCCCAAGATGCTAATGGGATCCCTAATACTGCTTCCAGTAGGTTTTGAGGTAGCAGGGCAAGTGAAAACTTAGCTTTCACTGGTGTATGGTAGCAAGACAATAGCAGAGATCCCAGCATTTTAGCCCTTTTGTTTGTGTGTTCAATTAGATGGCTGCTGTACACAATATCAAATGTGAATGTAATCTTCTTTGCCCCCATTTTTACCAGAACGGACTCTAAGACCTCATTAGCTGAGGGGATGAGTCATACCACCCTCCTCAGAACAATGATATCCCTTTGACAGGAGCAGATCTGGAGTTTGAATGGATTTTGACACGCAGAGAGAAGCATGCATGTGCTCAAATATTTTTCTTTCCTTATTTTGAAATTATAGAGCTGAAAGGGCTGTTCTGACTGTGTTGTCAGTTTAGAGGAGACTGCAGAATCAGGGTTATAATTGCAAAGGGTATTAAAGACTCCTCTTGTGGAACTTCTGGTGCTGTGGGAAATCTTTACTTTCTGAGTTACTGAAGTAGAAAACTGCTGAATGGAAATAAAAAATATAAAGGCTGACCAGAAAGCAGAAGTGCAGACCCTGTGGGTCATGCTGGCTTGCTGAAATGGATGCACTTCGGCTTTCTCACCTGAGGACTCTTGCTGAGGAGTCCTGGCCGCACACTGGTGAGCTTTACCTGGAGAGGTGCAGGAAGGCTCCTTCCTCTCCCAGGAGAGCCAGTCTCTGCATTCCCCTTCAGGAAGAGAAATGCTTCAGTCCCAGCTCTTCTGCCACCTGGTTGCATGCTCCAGCCATACTGCTGCCCCTGAGTGGTTCATGCAGGAGCTATTTCTGCAGTGCTGTGAAGTGTATGTGTCATGGCTCAGGATGTCATCCATGGCTTCAGGCAAGGTTCAGGCTGTGACTGGACTGTAATGGTGTTCAGGTGGGAAGCTGGGACCTGCCTTCTGAAAGCAGTGCTTGCATTGAGGTACATGGAGAACTTAGAGGTTCACCACAGAGATGCCTGGTGGGTCTTCATGTAATGGCTTGGGTAGGACTGAAGTCTATGGGATCTGATTGTTATCTGGCACTTAGACAATCTGCATAAATCTCAATTTAGATTTATGGGTTTTACCAAAAATAAGTAGCTCACAAGCAATGTGTCACATTGTTTTTTAGCAGATGGAAAACATTACAGACTGGGAATAACTCTGTGGGAGTTTTGGCTCTCCTGACTGTCCTAAGATACAGGCACTACCTTTAAGTTTTCTGTTGGATTAACCACTCTGTGTGCATGTATGTAACTGTGTGTGTGTAAATTAGGAGCTTCACATTCTCAGTAAATAGCATCAGAGAATAGAAACTGGTAATATTAATTCTGTTAAGGCTCAATATTGATCCTGAACAGCTCAGTGAAATGCAAGCCTGAGACTGCAGCCTGCTAGCACTGATAATTAAACTGGTTAGCAATATGGAGCTGCCACTCAGATTCAGACTTATGATGAAATTGTTTAAGAAAAAAAAAGAACAAGTATGATTACAAGTCTTTGGGCTGGATCTCCTTTGGAACCTGTTTCTTACCAATCTCAGACATTATTGCCTTTATTCTTACTCTGTTTAATTCCTTTGTCATTACATTTTGTTCTATACAATTCCCAGTGGAGGCAGACACAGGGTTTTTTGCTTTTCCCCAATTTACTAATTTGTTCAGTGAATGGAGTGCTTAACTGTCTACAATTATGATGGTTGGAGCTCTTCTAGGCAAACCTAGCCTACCACTTTCCAGAGCGGCAGCCCCTGTCTTTGGTTGTCATGAAATTAGTCATAAAATTGAAGGAAGGTGACCACAGTTTATTTTCAGCCATTGATAATTCATCATTGAAGGATGAGCTTTGACTTATACAGATGCCCTATAATGTTGGTGTGAAGTCTTTTTTGGCCACCAGTGATCCAGGTAAAAAGTGATACCAAAAAGTGACAGAAGGAGGCTAAGACACCTAGTTTTGCAATGAAGCATTTCCATGTTTCAAATGGTAAATGTCTGCAGAGTATATTTAAAATCAGCACTTGTACCCTTGCAATTATGATCACTGACCACTGTGTGTCTATGCAAAGATCAAGTGAAGAAGGGGAAGACCTGGGGCTGGTGGGTGAGAAATACACAGAGATGGTGGTGGAGCCAGTGAGTCAAGATGTAAAGTAGCACCCTTGGCTTTGTTTAAAGAATGAATTGGTCTGTTCGACAGGGTGAGGAGAGCACAACTTGAGTGAATGTGTTCAGAGGGGAGGCTCTGCCTGTGAGCAAACAATACTAAGCATCATTTTTGCATGCGTCTTGTTAGGGGGCATGTGTTTTTGAGTACAATCAGCTTTTTCTTCTCATGTACAAGCACACAGTGACCAGCAAAGAATGGGCTCCCTTGGCAAATGTGACCCCTCCTAATGTAAGAGATGCTGTCCTGGTGGCTACATAGTGACTTTGTCACACTAGAAAATTATATATACACTGAGACCGGGTCTAGCTTGACACAAGTTATCACCTTACCTTTGCTATTGCTATCAGGTCCCCGAAGGATTGTACACTCCTCAATGTTGCCAAATGACTCGAATAGCTTGCGCACATCATCTTCTGACTGCTGCTTATTGAGCATGCCCACAAAGAGTTTTCTGTCTTCTGGAACAAAATAAAGAGATGCTTACCATATTTCAGGAGGGATGTGAAAGCCATTATGGCTCAGTGTCACATGCAAAACAAACAACGATTTTATTGAGGTGACACAGTTCAGAAGCTGCTAGTCATTTCAGGTGGCTGGCTTGAAAAGCCTTAATAGCATCTGACTTTCAAGGAGTGCTTGAAAATAATTTGGCAATTTAAATAAAAACAACAAAAACATCCAAAACCCCAGAAATATACAAAATCTTTAGCTGCTTCTCAAAATCTAGGCACCAAGGTCTTCCAAATAAACTTTTTCTGATTAATTTTTGTAGTCAGCTTGCAGTAACTGAAATGACAACATTGCTCAAACAGCGATCTAAGAGGAATGTGCATAAAGGTAGCATATAAAAATAAAGTCAAAATGAAAAATAACAAGTTAGTAGCTCTCACAATACTAAATAAGTTGCAGGGGAAAAAATGTTTAACATAACTAATTTTAAATCAGGATATAACAGAAGCCACAGCCTGTAAATGGAGATTTGTCATTCATACCCACTCGCAGGCTCATACCTATAAGTTTGGATGAGTTTTATAATATATTTTTAAAGTTCATTTTAAATAAGCCCAAAATTTTTGAAACATATTTTGTTTCTTTGAAGCATGATGATAACTTATATGATTACTAATATCTGAGACAGCTCAAATAGGTGGTATTTCATGTCAAAGCAAGATGTGGTCTACTAGTGATAATTGTATTTTGAATGAGGAAAACTATTTATACTTGGACTTATACGAAGTATAGAGATCTTCAGTCCAGAACAAAACACCTTCAGAAAATGTTGGTGAAAACGGACCAAACTAATGATTGCTGAGATGGTAGAAAGTTCTCAGAGGGCACTGAGTAATGCCTCTAGATCAGCTTTATGTTCAGAGATATTAGACCAAGAAAAAAAAGAAATTTACATAGCTTATATTGTGTACATAAACAGTCCATTTGCATATGATTCATAAATGTCTTATCATTCATTAAACACTATGTAAATGTGTGAACTAAGAGTTTTTTCAGAGTAAATTATAGAGCAGGTGTAACTAATTTGAATAAATAAATAGTTTTATTTTAAAATTTATTTATTTTTAATGCACATGTTAACCTAAAGGTGAACAAAACACTGGTTTGCAAAAACCCTTTTCTAGCTAAGTGGGTGATTTATGCCACTTTTGTTCACCAAGAAATCATTGGTGTAGGCAACCTGTTGTGCTTCAACCTGTGTTTGATCAAAATTCCCCTCTTCAAGATGCACCTGCAAATTACTTTATAGCCTTGGATGATGAAAATTTTTAATGCAATGGATAGCAAGTGAGGATATTAGGAGCTTTCAATCCTGCAGTCAAATTATTCACATGAATGAAAATGTACTGCCCACAGAAAATGAGGTTATGTTGCCTTCAGTTAGACTGCTGAAATGGTAGGAAAAATAGGTTGAGGAGGGTACATGTGCATTTCTGATAGGGGAGAAAAACAGGAATAGCCTTTTGATAGACATGTTAAAGCAAGAAACATGCCTACTTTATGTTGAAATTGATTAAGCAAAGGGACTTTTTGAGGTATTTGCTGGCAACACAAAGTTTAGGCTTCAGTGATGCACAAAGCCCTAACTAACATGACATATGTTGTTCCCACCTCAAGAGATGGTGCTTTGGGCATCTGAAAGATTTGTTTCCTTGATGGCCAAACTGACCTGCAAAAGAGACTCTCAGAGGTGAGGTATAAGCCTTAGAGAGGAAGCTACTGAAGTTGAGCATGCGCTCTGTGGGGCATCTTTCAGTCTAGGATTAGACAAAGCCTTGGAGAAAGAGTCCATTCCAAACTCCAATGGTTGTCCAGATATTGGAGGAAAACCCACCCAGAGAATGAGACCAGCTTTCCTGGAAGATGGGAGATATTTTAGGAACGGGGCAGAGCAGTGGGAATGAACTGGGAACACCACTGGCAAAAGACCTTGCCTAGAAAGTTTGTGTCTAGTAAATACTTTCAGCACAGAGGAAGTGTCTGTTATATTGTACTTTATAGTTTCCCCTGTTTCAAATAAGCTGCATCAGCAAAAGCACTCCTATAGCTGTGTAACTGTATTTTCACCAGGCTTTTTGCTAGTATAAAGGTATCATTAAAAAAACCCCAAACACATCCTTCCCCTCTCAGCAAAACTCTCTAGTGAGGAACTGGCCTGCAACTGCCTTGTCTGATTTAGTTTATGCAAAGCTAAAACCAGGTGTTTTAGGAACCACTTTTTTTTATATTGTATTTTTTTTTTTAACCCCCTTTTCTGCATCTCTGCAGGACACTAGGAGTGGTAATACCTGTCCCCATATCCAGCTGGCAGAAGATGTGGTGCTTTGGCAAGCTGCCTGCAAGGTGACCATTAGACTACCAGAAACAGGCTCTTCCAAGGGTGAGGATCACATTCCCAGGGACTGCTGGTCCAGCTGCCCCAGGGGAGGTGGCATGAAAGGACTTCCCCATGGCCTGCCAGAGCTCAGAGCTGCCTGGACATCACCTCCAGTCCTGTTGCTAAAACAGTACCCTGTCTCCCTCCTGAAAAACAGTGCCTTGGGTTGTCAGGGGAATCATTTGTCACAGCTGCTGTCTCAGAAATCTACACAATCACACACTTGGCTGATAAAAAAAATGAATTGGTTTAAGAAGCTTTTTTCTCTGAGAGGTTCTTATAACAAAGTGCTGCATTTACCTTTCATGTCTAAGCCCTGCCAGGGAGCTCAGCCGCATGTTTTAATAATGCTCCTCACACATCTCAGGTGGGAAGAGAGAGGGAAGGGTCTAGCAGCTGGGACCATTCATCATGTTCAAGGTCTTAGCTAATGAGTTTATCCTCTAATGGGCTTATATGAGCCTCTTGCACCCTGTGTCCCCATACGCTGCTCTTCCAAGTCCTAAACAAAAAAGCTGACATGTCATGCACTGGGGTAACTACTTGTAAATGTTTTGTAAATATGTCCGAGCAAGGCCATGAGACTGCCAGAATAAAATAAAGGGAGGATGTGCTGGTGTCAGTGGGATGTATCTGAGCACGTGTGTACACCACAGGTGCTCCCCACCAGACATTTCTAGTGTCCTCAAATGAGAATGAAGGGCAGTACATTGCTGTACCATCTCTCAGGCCACTCTATATCCTACAGAAACTCAAGTTTTAGGCTGCACATGAGCCTGGAGCAGTCCTTGTATCAACCTGTCCCTGAGCGCTGCCTATCTGTATACTGTAGGGTCCACTCCTACCACCCAAGGTCCACCTGTACCACGCTCCTGAGTCCCATGCTTCCTCTTTTTTCAGCGAGGGACCATCCCAAGTCTATGCAACTTAGGACTCACATCTGAATATCAGAGCACAAGGCAGATTCTGTCTTCCATGTCCCCCATGGCCAAACTCAATGCTGTCAATTATCTTAATTTCAGACTGTAGGACTGAGGGGTAAAAAACTTTCAGATCAGACCCCCTAAGACCTGGGCCCCAGGACAAAGTGAACACACAGACAAGGAGAATAGAAATATTGTCCAGGGGCAGAAGATGCCAAAAAGAGTCTGAGCACGAACCTGTGATCTAGGATGCCCTCAACATGAGCTGGGGGCATGACCGTGTGCTCCAGACTAAGCTAGCCTATGGCCAAGGGAGACAGTGGGACCTCACAGTACCATTCTGTCTTCCACAACATAGGTGGGTAGCCATGAGGAGCAGCCTCTATCTCCTCCATATGAGGGAAACTGAGACAATGAGCTTACTTAGCATGTCAAGACACGTATGATAAAAAAACTATTCTATGCAGCTTCCTCAACACTATACATGACCACGAGTTAGGTATTGATGCACATCTGAGCTGCTTCAGTTTGCATTTATCAGGAAGGACCTGTCCAAACTTTTTTCTATTGCACACACTACAGTGATAGTTTCAATTTTTATCTCAATCCCAAATTTCATGTTAGTGAAGAAAGATCACTAGCCTCACTGTAGAGGCATCCCTTAACAGCAGCAGTCTGAGAAGTGACACTGCCCTACAGCGTGGGGGCTGTGCAGTGTCCATGTATATCTCTTCTCCCCACATTTTTGTTTTTCCTCATTAGTGTTCACCCCATTATCAGTATTTACCCACAGTCTGAGTCCATCATACCTACCTGGCCCATGGAAATAACTATGGATGGATATTTCTCTTCTGTGGTGCCCAGAAGAGCCAAAGAGGTTTTTGCTGGTACACCACAATGCTCTCACCATGAGTGATCTGAGGCACTCCCATCATATTGAAAATTAAGTTCATCCCAAGTCTACCACATTTTGCTATAAGCAAACTACAAGCAACAACATGAGCCAGCACTCCCTGTTCCTCCCAGGAAGCTGGGTAGGGAAAGAAAGGCCATAGCAATGGCAAACCAGAGTCCCCAGAGATTTCCCCTTGGTGACATTTCCAATAACCCTATGAAACCAGGTTCCCCTCTTCTTGACTGCTCTGCTAGCTGTGGAGGCTTGTTCCCATCAGGAAAAGCTGGCTGCAAGGCACAGTGGTGAAGAAATGTAACCTGTCAGGTAAATATACAGTGATTATAAATCTCCCCAGCTGTGTTTATATGAAGCCTCCACACCTTCCCCAGTGCAAATAGGGGTTAAATTATTCCCTTTAATATTTGTATTTAAATGTTATGTTTCTATGATAAGGCAGAGGTGTCAGACAGGCCTGGATGAAGGAGGCAGCATGCATGAAAGGTGAAATGATAGAGCACTGCAAACCAAGTGGTGAGAGATGGGAAGGGGCAACATGAGAGCAAGGGGGAGGACAAGCACTAATTAAAGAGACAGAAGGGAGAATGAGATGCAGGATGTTTGACCCTCCAAGAGAACAAAACCAAGAATCACAGCAATTATGGAGGGACTGGGGGGAAATTAGGTGTACTCAGAGAGACATGATACAGGTTTGTGTTTGTCCAGCTAGCTCTTGGTAATCTATGTGTGTATGGGGGGGTACGTTTAGATAAGAGTATATAAATATACTTGTGTTGTCATATTCCTCATGCAAAACAAAGAGGTTGAATACTTGTACCAGGAAAGAGTAAACCAGCTTTATCATCTAAAACATTGCATCCAAGGCCTTGGAAATAAAGTGGGACAGATCTACCACATTTGTGGCCCAGACTAATCAGGAGGGCAAACCAGAAGATCACTATCGTCCCTTCTAGTCATGAAACCTCTTATTCTAAAAGCCTATGACCCTCTCTATTTCATCCTGAGTTCATTGCCAGGGCATCACACATGGATAGTGCACATGCTTCTTTGTGCAAGAACAAAACTGTCATTTGTGTATTTCTTTATGGGAATGAGGATCTTCTGTATGCACATGGTATTCACCAGAGCAGCTCTCTGATGTTACTTAATGCCCTTGGCTTCCTAAGCATCAGGACCAGGTTGCTGTATGGATTCTTTTCAGAAATCAGATGTTAATTAATTACATTATTTATATAGCTAATAATTATTTGTCCCTGTGGCTATTTCCCTCCTCCCCAAACATTGCTTGCACACACAGCCTCGGTCCAGGCACCAGGGAGGCCTTTAAGCTTATCTCCATGGTACCATGACAGAACAAATGAGCAGCCTAAAGAAATTTTCTCTGCAGGTGTTGGAATGAAGAAAATACCAATGCATAGGAACAAGTGGCACATCTACCAGACAGGATGCCAGAGGCAGAGCAGATCTTCCTTGCCTGCTCTCCTGACCAGTCCTCAGCAGAGAGGGGAGAGGAGGCAGCACTGACGGTATCCACCATAGAATCATATAGTATGATAGAATGCTTTGGGTTAGAAGGGACCTTTAAAGGTCATCTAGTCCAACTCCCCAGCAATGAGCAGGGACCTCTTCAAATAGATCAGGTTGCTCAGAGCTCTGTCCAACCTGGCCTTGAATGTTTGCAGGGATGAGGCATCTACCACCTCTCTGGGCAACCCGTGCAAGTGTTTCACCACCCTCATCATAAAAAATATCTTCCTTATATCTAGTCTGAATCTACCTTCTTTTAGTTTAAAACCATTACCCCTTAACTTATTGCTACAGGCCCTACTAAAAAGTCTGTCCCCATCTTTCTTATAAGCCCCCTTTAAGTATTGAAAGGCTGCAATAAGGTCTCCCCTGGAGCCTTCTCTTCTCCAGGCTAAACGACCCCTACTCTCTCAGTCTTTCCTCATAGGGGAGGTGTTCCATCCCTCTGAACATTTTCATGGCCCTCCTTTGGACTCACTGCAACAGTACCATGTCTTTCCTGTACTGAGGGCCCCAGAGATGAACATGGTACTCCAGGTGGGGTCTCATCAGAGTGGAGTAGAGGGGCAGAATCACCTCCCTGGACCTTCTAGCCATGCTTCTTTTTATGCAGCCCAGGATACGGTTGGCTTTCTGGGCTGCAAGCGCACGTCCAGCTTTTCATCCATCAGCATCCCCAAGTCCATGCAGTGGGATCAGGAATCTGCCAAAGGCACAGTGGAGAAGAATAGCTATAAATTGGGATTAATTTTTTTTCATAAAATCATGGATAAGGTATCTTCCTCAAGCCAAAGAAAAAAGGAGGACCTATAGAGCAGAAGGGTAAGCCGCAGATGCCCCGAACATTATCAAAGTTTGGATTGACCTCTGAACTCAAATCTGCAAGGTCAAACTGGCTCCCCTTGCAAGCTGGACTGCCCTGCTGCTCCCCTCAGCTGTGCTAATCAGGTGGATCTATAGGCAAAAAGCAGGGCATTTCCTGGGGCCTGGGCTGTGTGATCCTATTGCCATTTTCACAGCAGTCCTACAGCTCCATGATGACGATTACAGCTCTTTCCACAGGGGAAGTGATTACAAATTCTGTTGTAGTTAATTGTAAATTAGCTACTTATCTTCTCTGTGGTACCTTGCTGGAAAATACATGAACCTTGTAAAATGGAGGTGTTACAAAAATTAGAACATGAGGGGAAAAAACCAACAGCCACCAAAAACCCAGCTCAGTCTGGAAACAGCAGAAAGCTACCACTACCTACCTCCAAACAACAGAAACCAAATCCTCCTTCCACCTGCATAGACTCACATTAAATGTATCTGGGTGTATTCTCTGCTTTTGGGGATCCTCATCCATACTACAGTCTTATCCTCCTTTAGCAGGGATACCTGCTTGACATGCAACTGGAAGAGGTACTCAGTCTGCACCAGCTGCTAAACCATGTCCAGAAATTGTTTGGGAAAGCAGGCATATGAGCAGGATGGCTAAAGTGTAGAGCTAGGACAAAAAATGGAAGGAGATGGAGAAGAAAGTTCAGACCAGGAGGATGAATACTGTCTGGGCTCATCTGGCCTGTACTCTTGTGGCAAGACCTGCTGCCTATCTGCACTGAAGTGAAATCCAACCTTAAACCTATAGCCTCATCTGCACAGTTCAGATGAAAGCACTCAGCCTTCCTCTGTGCAGACAAAACAGGTTATAGACAAAACAGGTTATAGACAAAACTTGGACAACAGGCCAAGCAAACCCTGCCATGAAGACATAGCCTAAATGATTCTCTTAACAGCAGACTATTCTTATACAGCTGAGAATATTATAACCGCAAGACAAATATCAGTAGTTCTGATTTGCTGAACAGCACTGTCACAACTGTCCATTGCCAAGAGATGCTATTCCCTGTGCAGATCTTAAATGACAGGTTTTATGATGTTTGATATTGAGCTGGGAAAGCAATTCACAACAACCCACTTCATTAGTAGCCCTTGCGGTCTAAAACCTTGTGTCATTCAAAGCTCAAAGACTCTTCATGATTTGTGCCTGGCAGATCATAATTTCTCCAAAGTTTATTCATTATCTGAAACACCCAACTGGAGTATTTCTGAGAATGATTCATGAGGCGATGCTTTCTAGGAAAAGACTCAGTCAAAATCTGATCTCTAAATTCACTGTATAGCCCAAACACCCAGTTTCTCTTCACCATCCCTCCACAATAGGTAGAATATCTGAATTCAAAGCAGCCTTCCAATAATGAAATGCCTCCTTCTCTAAATATTAGCAGCCTGTGCTTACAGTTCCCATTTCCCAGGAACACCCCTGGAAATGTTCATGGGAGAAAAGCCCCTAATGAGACCCAGCATTGAAGTGTGGAGGCATGCAGCTATGCTGTAACTAAACTTTGCAGGATTTTCCATGACTGTTTGGGCTTCTTTTTCCTGAAAATCTGCAGATGACTCCCTGGCCCAGCTTGATGGATTTCACGAAGAAGAAGGAGGTGGAGAAGACTGTCTTGTAGTATCAAGTGACAACTCGAACACTGAAGTACATCACACATTCATCTTTCAGAGACAGCTCAGCTTTGAATACAACTCTTACAGCCTTTCGTTTTGGGGAATTTGACACATCTTAATTCCTATGTGTAACATCCCCTTTTCACTCTGAGGCTGAGCCTGAAGGGCAGTTTGGTTTTCATGCTCATTCATAGCAAAGCTTAGAAGCCTCTTGACAAACTCTTCAGGGTCAGTGGTGCCAAGGCTTGTGTGTAAGGAAAATAATTTTCACTTCGTAAACTCATCTCATTGGTGACATGTTGGGTCTTTGAAACCCTTTCCAGAAGCCTAGAAGGCCAGATTATTAATCCGTGGTAGCACCCCAGCCTTGAGCATGAGAACTGTTGGAACAGCAAAGACACGGGCAGGAGGGGGTGGAGGGGAGTGAGAAGGACATATTTTCTCTTGCAGGAACTGTGACGGCATTTCAGATAGAAATAAACTTCAGGTTGTTTTAAAGATTTCAGTAGAGGTAATAGAAATACTTCCTCAGAATTGCCCTAACCTGTTATCTCTCTTTTGCTCTGTATATCATCCCTTTTCCTCCAAGTCTGTGACAGCCCCACAAGGCCACAGCCTCCTTATTATTGAAGAGGGTGATTAAATGGGATTCACAAAAAGACAAAGGGCTGAAAACCTGCCAATTTTTAGTCCCTCTTTTGCTGTGCTTAAAAATTCCATTTCCTTCATTTGAAGAAGGGAGGGGGGGAAGAGAATTACATGCCTATGTATAATTTAAATTCTGGCATTGCAGGCCCTGTTCCCTTCTCCCTCTCTTGATGTCTGAATGTATTCCTTTATTACCATTATTACAGCTTTCTGATTGCATTAAAATTCATCCACGCGCGTCTCTCCACATTCCACTTTTGCCATTATTTTTTTTTACTGATTCCCCTTTTCTCTCCCATTTCCCTCCCCACTTTCAAATTATAAAGAATGTCATTAAAGATCTGCACACAATGCCTCAACTCCTTTCTCTCTTGCTTTTATAAATTTGCTGGCTTTCTTCCTCTCCATCCCTTAATCTACAAACAAAAAAAAGAGGCAAAAGTCTACAATAATAATAAAGAAATCCAAGAAGCATGTCTCATAGGTCTCAATAACACCTTTACTATATCATACAGCTCTGGGCTTAATGCTCACTTTAGTTATGAAGCTGTATTTCACACAAAAGTTTTGTGTATTATTTGTTTGACATTTGTACCTGGAATCTGCAGCTAAAATCAAAAGTGGAGCATGCCAGGCTGTGTATGTAAGCATGGAAAGAGACAATCCTGCCTGTAAATATAAGCAGAAAAATAAGGAGGTTGGAAATAGAAATATAATTTCACTCTGCTTTACAGAGCAAGAGCTGAAGGCCTGTAAGGATTTGTCTATAGATGTGAGCAGCAGAGCTGGGCATGCAGTGTATATGCCCAGTTGCAGGTGATTAGTTCAAGATCTGAACTTAAATGGGATGCACCCATTTAATCCTTCAGACATCCCACTGATTGCAAGGAGACCTAAAAAGTAACTTTTCCTTCCCCCCCACAATGCAGATCACCTAAAAAGGATGAGTATCTTTGCTTAAGCCAGTCCCACTTTATCAGGGTGGAAGTCCCAGTCTGGGGATTTTATAGATAAAAATGAAGGTGAGAATTGGACTCCTTCCCTATATGGGATACCAGCTGCCTTGTAGGCATTTAAACGATAGGGTGGTGCATGATATAGTGCCAGTGTGATGAGGCTGGGGTGACTGATCCCTCTAACCTGTTTTGTGATGCTCCTAGCCCAGCTGGGAGGAAGAAGCTGCTATTGTGAAACTTTAATTCATTCTCTCCATTTCTTTCTAGGCTAAGTAGGTTTTTTGTTGTGTTAGGTTTTTTTTTTTTAAATTATTATTTTTGTTGCTGTCACCCTCAATTACACTAATATAATGAAATGACTAAAACTGGATGAAAAACAGAATTTTTCTTCTATGTGAAAGACTAATGTCTCAAAGAATGTGCTTCCACTTTGAAATGGAAAGGGCAAAGTTCTCGTGAAATGGAAATCTTCAGTTGTGAAATGTTACAGGGTATTGTCTCAGAGGAATAAAAAGACTTTGTCTTAATAAACTCAAAACATAAAATATATAAAGCAGAATGGTGGTAATTTCCTGCCAGACAAAAGAGAGTACATTTTCACGCACTATATGAATAATGGAAAGACGTTTCTGCAATGGGCTGTTGTTGAACACAAAAGTCATAAATTAGCTCCAAGAAGAATGAAACAGATTGGTCTGAGAATGAGACAGCAGAGGATGCTGGATTAGACAAGCCTTTAGTTTAACCCAAAATGGAAGCTCTTACGTTCTTAGTGATTTAATACAATACAGACTTGAAGCAAAATTAATCAAAAAGATTCTGTTAAAATTACAGGTTTGTATCTCCTGCAATGAGAACTTGATGCATTAATTTAAAAATATGTCCCACGGCAAAAAATGTCATTGAAATGGACCTGTTCCAGGGGAACGCTTTGCCTTTTACAAATTTATACAGTCAGCTAAATAACTATTCCTTTGAAATGGTTTGGCCAGCTCAACAAATGACCCAGGAAATTAATTGGTCCACTTCAGGATGTTGCCTAGCAGGATCTGGCTTGACTTATCCACATACTCATTCAGACCATTACCCTAAGGTGTGTATGCAAAGTAACATGATATTCCAGTGATAATACACCAGTGTTTGAAATAAACATCGGGGATTCAGGGTTAGAGCTGAAGCTTATTGAAGTTAATGAAAAAGAGTGTCATGGAACCTTACAGGCTTCAGATCAGACCCTCGATTTCCTGAACTGCTGCTCAGTATGTCCCTAACACTGCTGGATATTGCAGACTCTCCCTGATGCACAATAGCATATTACACCCATGACAGGAGAGTCTGGTGATGCCGTAGCAGGAGAGCAGAGCCTGAGGGATGCCAATCGTACCTTTTGAGTGCAAGCATTTGGGGAGGTCTGTATGTATTCCCTGATTCAGCTTCCTAGGCATCTTTCACAACTCTGTTGCAATAAGCAAAAGAAAAACAAACCCCTTTGAAATGTCCAGCACAAGTAAAACTCATCTTTCCTCTGAGTGGAAGACTTTCCTGCAAGCCTGACCCCAGGTTTTAAAACAGAAGTGCAGAGCAATGAGGGAGCACAGGAAAACTGTGACCAGTCAGTGTAGCCTGAAATGTCAGGCAGCAGTGTCAGTACACAATGGAGTTGTTGCAATAAAATTTGTAACCAACATACCCAGAGAGGAACCTTCTTTTAGTGAAATCCATAATCAGCACACACCTGTCTGGAAGCAACGCCTACTAGAGCCAACAAGAAGCTACCCATAGATGTGGAATGCCCTGTGCTCTGATCTGGCCTCCCCCAGGTGCTTTGTTTCCCTCAATTTCAGCTCATTTCAAACTCAGGGGAGACCCATCCCACTCAGCGCATTGAGCCAAAGATCTCTCCTCTCACTGGGGAGACTCCTTTGATATCACTTAGCATCCCCTGCAACAGTTTCATTGAAGATTATTTCTTCCACACACTGTGCCCCCCCCCCCCCCACCTCTCAATTCTGGCTTTAAAGGCCACTGTAATTTCCATCCACTGACAGAGCTCTTTAACTGCCACGCCAAATAGCATTCACTAAAAACAACTAATAGAGGGAAATGAGATTAACCTTTAAGAAATGTGAAAATGATCCAGGTGTTATGCAGGCAGTAAAGAATAGTTCATAAACAGCCTCCTGATACAGAGGCAGTTTACTTCAGGTGCTGGTATTGCTGATAGCTCCATGTGCAGGTGAGTTTCAGGGGTGAGCTTGGCCAGGAGAAGGCACAGGACTTTTCCACTCATACAGTTTAGTCAGCCCTTGCCTGGCAGGCCCATTGAGACAGTTCCACACCTCTGATCTTGGCTGTGTCATCTGAAGTCACAGAAAATGTGCATTGGCTGTAGCAGAAGCTGTCCTGGTTTCAGCTGGGACAGAGTTAATTTTCTTCTTAGTAGCTGGTGCAGTGCGATGTTTTGGATTTGGTGTGAGAACAATGTTGATAGCACACTGATGGTTTTAGTTGTTGCTGGGTGATGTTTATACTAAGTCAAGGACTTTTCGGTTTCTTGGGCCCTGCCAGCCAGAGGGCTGGAAGGGCATGGAGAATTGTGAGGGGACAACGCCAGGACAGCTGATCCAAGCTAGCCAAAGAGGTATTCCATACCATATGATGTCATGCTGAGTATATAAACTGGGGGAAGAAGAAGGAAGGGGGGGACATTTGGCATTATGGCGTTTGTCTTCCCGAGTAACTGTTACGCGTGATGGAGCCCTGCTGCCCTGGGGATGGCTGAACACCTGCCTGCCCATGGGAAGTGGTGAATGAATTCCTTGCTTTGCTTTGCTTGGGTGCGCAGCTTTTGCTTTATCTATTAAATTGTTCTTATCTCAACCCTTGAGTTTTACATTCCTTTCCAATTCTCTTCCCCATCCCTCTGGGTGAGGGGGAGTGAGCAAGCAGCTGCGTGGTGCTTGGTTGCCGGCTGGGGTTAAACCACAACAGATGCTTATGACATATGGGTGGCTTGTACCAGCAGAGCTTTTCTCCACCATTTTTTTTCCTAAGGTGCAGGGAGTGCTCAGGGCTAAATCCTGCCTTGCCTGTTTCCTTCCTGAGTTCCTTCTTTCCAGTGGTCTTTTTAAATCTTTCACAACTCAGCCCAATACTACTTATTAATTCTTGCTGACTAACTTAGGACTCTGCTTCGTTAAAAGTGGTATTGCTGGTTGGTCCTGAAATTTCTCAAAGACCATTATTTTTCTTCTGGGTTCCTTCAGGCTTAATGAATAGTCTCCTTGCTGATCCAGGAGTTAGATAAAATCTTGTCTTTAAGACACAACTTGGTCCTCCTATATGTGCTATTTTCATGCTCATACTAAGACTCTGTGCTACGCAACTCATGAAGGAGAGGGAATGGGGAGAGCTGGGGACCAGAAACCATGTACTTCCATATAACTGCAACAGGAGGGACATCTCTTAGTCTACACAGAAGATTAATGGCAGGTGAGTTTTACAAGAGGGAGCTCAATACCTTACCGGTTTGGGTACTACAGGGAGGTGCAGCACAATGCCATGGTGGGAACAAGACAAATATTTTTTAAGTAATTTTCTGGTGTCAGTGCTCTACTACATCTAACTTTAATTAGACAAGAGAGCCTGAAGGATGCATCTACTACCAACTGTACCAACAACAAGTAGCAGCATAGGACTGAGTCTGTATGAAGTGGGGATGCTGTTTTCCTGTTTTCAGTCAATTTTCTCCACTCAGTTTATAGATGCATTTCTATTTTTACAGGAGTGGACTGAGGTTGATTCTTTGTCTTACCCCCACACAGTGCTGTCCATACTATTGTCTTTCTCTTGCCATGGTATATTATCCATGCCAAAAGTACTTGAAACAGAAAATTATACACCTGGACCAAATGATCAGTAAGCATAAATCTACAAAGCTTCTTGAAACAAGGTCTTTAGCAGGTGTAAATCAACAGTACAGACATACACAGTGCAATGATAGAATTATTTCTCCCATCAACACAGCTATGGCTAGATCAGCAAATATAAAAAGTAGTTGTCCCATTCCTACCTGAGGTTAGTACCTGGAGAAATTAATTCAGGGTAAAATCAGAGTCTCAGAAAGGAAAATCTCCAGCTACTAGAACTTCACTGTCCACATAGAAAAACATAACCCTCAGTAGGCTTTTTCCACCTCACATTTCATCACCACTAATAATGCTTTTTGGCTAACAATTCTTTCTTGGTTGTGTGGAGAAATCTGGCTGTGAAAGACAGATCCAACCCTGGCTCTGGTCCCTATTACTGCAACCATACTATAACTGTGCTAAAGGGGGTATCATCTCCTCCCTTCATCAGTAGCCAGGACTCAGATGCAGAGAGCAAAGGTGCTGTTTTATAGCAAGCCTCTTCTGAGTTTTAGAGGTCACTATGCTATTATTTTCCCCCTTTCCCCCTTATTTCAGACCTTTTTTGTGTTTCATGTTTGGCCCTCCACAGGCTGGGGACATGCTGAGAACTTGTAACTATCACTTGTCTCGGCAATGGCTTTGTTCTCTGCATGCATGGCACAAATGCACTTTGTCTTTCAAAATGTCACAGCAAGCGATAACATTGACACAGAGAGCCAACGTGTGGTCTCAGCATGCTCTCCATGCTAAAGACCCTCTCCAGTGATCTGCCACATCAGTCAGGAAGCACAGATGGGAATCGTGCAGGGGGAAGAAAACTAGTAGCAATGGCCCCTTCTTCCTGCCAAAATCCCCTTAACCCCAGGCTAGTCAGAGGCTCACGGGGCTTATCATCAAAAACAAGATTTTTCAATGATCTGGTCTCTCCCCCTCTGCCCACAGAGCTGCCCCCCAGGAGCCTCCCATCCCATGGCCAAACTGCCATGCCTAAGCCATTCTGCTGCTGCCCTGCAGCTGCCTCCACAGGTTGTGTTTTGGCTAAAATGTGTGTCCTGGAGAGGGGTCAAGTCTTATTACAAGGACAATAGGCAGAGTAACCACCAGCATCATAGTCTGCTTTGATGCATATCTTCTTGTGACAACAGCCTGTCCCTGACTTCTCACTTTAATTTATTTGGCATCACGTTCAAATTAGAAAAGTTTTGGAGAAAAGTTAATTCTCTCTCCAGCTGATTAAAGTGCTCTTTAGTATATAGCCTTTTTTTCCCCCAGAAAAGATATTTCCATAAAGACCCAAGTGTCTTGGAGCTCTCTCAGACAAGGATGAGCACAACTCTTTAAGCCTGACACTTTGAGGCATTTCATTTATTCAGGTCTCTTCAAAATCTTTTACAGTTTTTAAAAGGTGAACACCAGGCTGGGATCATTTTGCCAGAGTACTCCCCCCACCAATGCTACCTACTAAGAATCATCTTTATTCTCCATTTTCCATGTCTATATAGCAAGAGGTCCCATTAGATGGTTTTGCCCACCATCACACTGGGATCTAATATTGACTTCCTCAGCCGTGCTAACTGCTTTTCTAGATCATTGTGTGATAAACGCAGTCATGATTCATGTCAAAAATAGAATGTACTGTGATAAGTGTAATTGTTGTACCCTGTGTAAATCTGGGACCTGTATCACAGTTGTGGTGAGTGGGCACGTGTGGTTCTCCTTTAAGACAATGTGATGGCTTCCCCTTCCCCTGAGGCAATCGCTGCTTGGAAAAGCCCCTCAAAGTAGATAAGGAAAGCAAAACCACGCCAGAGAAGGCCCAGTGAAAGAGACAAAGACCTTGAGATTTGAAAAAGTGCGCCAAAGGAGAGCCAATAAGAGGAGAAGGTGTACCCTAACGACCCAATGGGGAAAGAGCAGGACGAACGTCCAGCGAGAAGAGATTGGTCAAGATCCGGGCGTAAAAGACGCTGCTTTAGGACTCAGGTGGGCGTGTGGTAGAACTAATTGAGTTCTCCACGCACCCAGTGCTGTTTTTGTTTATTGTTTCTCAACATAAATTGATTGAACCCAAAATAAATTTGTTTTAATTGTTATCGTTTATAACAATTTGGTGACCTCGATGTGATCTCGCTGTGCTTTCCTGAACTGTGACTTTTTGAGGGGTGCCCCACAGATTGTGGCTCGAGAGTAGCAGTCTAGGTCAGTCTCCGGAGATCAACGAACAAAAGAGAAACAATAACCAAAAGGGATTGGAGCTCCTAGGGAAAAACTGCAGTATAAAGGACCCGTAATTCTGGTGCACGAAGATCTGAACGAAGACGACGGAGTCGTGAGTATAAGGGAAGCTGTTCGGTTGGGTGGGTATTGGTTACTTGTGTGTAAGAGTGTGATTGAGATGGAATCTAATTCTGGAAACGGACTCTAGGTTCGGAGCCAGGATCTGAATTCCGAAACGACTGTGGAGGTCTTCTAACCACAGTTCCAAACTCCCGCGAGGGACTTGGCCCATGAAGGACCGAAGTGGTTCCTATAGGATTCGTGGGTGGGATCTCGACTCCTATAGGGTATGTGGGTGGGTGAAGGGTTCAGCCCCTTGCAGGACACTCTTACCGGTAACTAAGGGCGATAGGAAGCCACTGTAAAAGTCCTAGGATTCACGGGTGGGTGATAGGTCCAAAACCCCCTGTAGACATTGGTATCTGTAACCAAGGGTGTAATATTCCCGGATATCGTAGGGGGGCGTCAGATTTCAGACAGAACCCCTGCAAGACACTTTTTGGTTGCTAAGGGCTATAGGCATTGCCGCAAAATTCCTAATACAATGGGCCAACAGGAGTCAAGATTTGAAGAGGAAACAAAGGAAGAAAAGGAATACCCACAAATTATTCCCCTGAATAGTGCTTTAGGAATAATGCTCAGGCATTGGGGCCACTGGACAGCTCAAGAGGGAAAAACTAAAAAAAAAAAATGGTCCATTACTGTATGAATGTGTGGACGAGAGAGGAAATTCAATCCGATTATGTATATTGGCCGATATTTGGATGTTTTGATGATTGGATGTGTGAGACATTAAATTTTTATGTGAATAATAAAGAGCCCTTTAGTCAGGAAGAAAGTGAATATGCTGCACTGTGGAGAGAGTCAGAGACAGGAAGATTGGTTTCATTATTTCCTTTGAGAGAAAAGAGGGAAAGGGAGGCACGGGAGATTGAAACTAAAACAACCACGTCATCATGGGAGCCATTAGACAATTTACCCCCGCCTTATTTAAGGCAGGACGCGGAAGGCCGTCAGGAGAGGATGCATCCTCCACTGCCTCCTGACCCCGTTCCATTGGCTCCCCCACTGCCTCCTGGCCCCGTTCCTTCGACTTCCCTACTCTCTCCTCCTTCTAGTCACACAAGGAGTAAAACAGTACAGAAAGAGAGAGATGAAATTTATAAAAAAGAAGGAGCAGTGGCTCTGGCTCCCCTCCGAGAGGTACCGATGGGAGGAGATATAGGAGGAATTGGATTTGTATCGGTACCTTTGAATACAGGAGATGTGAGATTCTTTAAAAGAGAAATGGGTCATCTGTTAGATGATCCTTTGGGAGTCTCTGAACGATTAGACCAGTCCCTAGGTCCTAATACCTATACCTGGGAAGAAATGTAATCTATCTTAGGAATATTATTTACAGCTGAAGAAAGGTCTATGATTAGACAGGCAGGGATACAGATGTGGGAAAGAAGGTATCAACAAGGCCCTCCTGGAGAACAGAAATGGCCTAACCAGAACGCAAACTAGAATAACCAAAATGCCCGTGATAGACAAAATATGTCAGATTTGAGAGAGTTGATTACCCAAGGAATCAAGGAGGCAGTCCCAAGGGGGCAGAATATTAATAAGGTTTTTAGTGAACAACAGGAAAAGGACGAGTCTCCTGTGGATTGGTTAGAGAAACTGAGGAAAAATTTACAAATGTATTCGGGGCTAGACCCAGTCTCTCCAATCGGAGAAGCATTTCTAAAAATCCAATTTGTGGCCGGATCATGGAGGGATATAAGAAAAAAACTGGAAAAGTTGGACAGTTGGCAAGAACGAGGATTACAAGAATTGTTGAAGGAAGCTCAGAAAGTGTATGTACGGAGGAATGAGGAAAAACAAAAAGAGAAAGCAAGAATGTTTGTAGCGGCAGTCCGGGAAACTCAAAAAATGGAGGATTTCCTGGGGAAAATGCCCGAATGTTATCATTATGAGCAGAGGGGACATTTCAAAAAGGGCTGTCAGAGACGAATGAAGGACAAACAGATGTTTAATGAAGATGAATAGGGGTGTCAGGGGCTCTACATTCTGGGGACAAAAACAACATCAGAGCCCTTGATAAATTTAAAGATTGGTCCCCAAGAGGAGAAAGCACTGGGGTTTTTTGTTGATACTGGAGCTGAACGGTCTACAGTTTGGCACATCCCTTTGGGATGTCGAGCAAGTAGAGATACAGCTTTGGTAGTAGGAGCAAAAGGGGAACCTTTCAGGGTTCCTATTATTAAAAATGTAAATACTGAATTTAAAAGAACTTGATGTAACAGCTGGGAAAATTTATATTGACTTCCGTAAAAGGGTAATTGAATTTACAAAAATTTAAAGTACAAGAGAACCGATGTTATCTTTAGTAGCTGATTGAACCTGCTTTTCCCTAATTTTCCAGGACCTCTGTTGGTGTTTGTTATGTTGGGAGTCGCACGCACACCTTGATAAAACTGGAGAGGGCAAGACCGGAGTGAATCAGTGCTGCAGCTGACAAGGTCTGCCGAGGGCTGCAACCCCTGGGCCGGTGACCGCTGAGCATTATGACCCTGACCGGACCTCTCTTGATAAGGGTCCTGATTGGAACCCTGTGGGAAGCTGTGGACACCCTTTATACTTCCAACTTTATATCAAGAAAACAGAGGGATGGATAAAGAAAGGAGAAGATAACAAAAGATGTTTTTTATCTAGCTTGTTTTATCATGAGATTAAAATGGGAGTCAAATATGAAGTTCCCACAGTTGCTAAAAATGTGTTTGTAAAACTAGTTAAAAATATAACAAAGGGTAACTATTTAATCTTACCAGTTGTATGTAATTGAGTTACCGAAGTGAGTGTTATACTCCTGGGAATATTTGGGGGGTTGTTACTTATCCCTGTTTGATTTGAGCATTGGAAACTAAGACATGAATCAATAAGGTAAACAAAAACAAAAGGGGGGATTGTGATAAACGCAATCATGATTCATGTGAAAAATAGAATGTACTGTGATAAGTGTAATTGTTGTACCCTGTGTAAATCTGGGACCTGTATCACAGTTGTGGTGAGTGGGCACGTGTGGTTCTCCTTTGAGACAATGTGATGGCTTCCCCTTCCCCTGAGGCAATCGTTGCTTGGAAAAGCCCGCCAAAGGAGATAAGGGAAGCAAAACCATGCCAGAGAAGAAGGCCCGCCGAAGGAGACAAAGACCTTGAGATTTGAAAAAGCGCGCCAAAGGAGAGCCAATAGGAGGAGAAGGCGTACCCTAACGACCCAATGGGGAAAGAGCAGGACGAACGTCCGGCGAGAAGAGATTGGTCAAGATCCGGGGATAAAAGATGCTGCTTTTAGGACTCAGGTGGGCATGTGGTGGAACTAATTGAGTTCTCCATGCACCCAGCACTGTTTTTGCTTATTGTTTCTCAACATAAATTCATTGAACCCCAAATAAATTTGTTTTAATTGTTATCATTTATAACAATTGCCTAGATAGTTTTCTAGCTCACTGTCTTATGAAAGTCTTATGAAAAAACCCTCATTCTTTAGGTGTGGTCTTTAGACTTAGTCCTCCATGAGTCAGCTTACATTTGGTTCTGAAACATGCACATAACACATCAGCCAGCCAAAGCTCATTCAGAGTGACTTATGTGATGCAGATGACTCTTTATGAGTCCTGTCCTTTCCATTTTGTGTTATCCACAGTTTTTTATTGGCCAGGATATTTACTTCCACATCATTCATGGCAACAGTGACTAGCATCAAAGCTGGTACTGATCCATGCAGAACCCTGCTACAAATACACTCACTCTGTCATGCTTTCTCTTTGACAACTGCATTTTGAGACTTGTCCATTACTCAATCTGTTTAATGTCCACCCTCTTGAATGCTGTACCCAGCAGGTACTACAAGGAAGTCTGAATTCTAGAGATCCAACCTTTGCAGCTCACCATAGCTTCTACTGATAAGGAAAATTCAATCAGTCAGTTTGGCCAAGGTGAAGATAGGATCTCAGAAACACATAGCCCCCTCCTTTCTTCCATTGCCTCTGGCATTGTTCCTTCTGGAGGGCTTGAACAGCAGGCCTCCACCTCTGTTGCAGCACCCTTCTCTAACACTGGCATTTAAGGATGTTGTGGTTTAAACCCAGCCAGCAACAAAGTACCACAAAGCCACTTGCTCAATCCCTCGCCTCCACTAGAGGGATGGGGAGGAGAATCAGGAAAGAATTTGGAACTCAAGGGTGGAGATAAGAACAATTTAATCATTAAAATAAAATAAAATTGTGGGAGAAAAGGACGGAGACTGTCTGATCATTACGAATGGGAAGTAAGAAAACAACTGGGGCTTATGAAGGAAAGTAAGAAAGAAAAACATGTTTATCTGGCCAAAATGTGTTTGCATGGTTATAACCATATATAGCTATGTAACTGCATGAACGACTTTCATCCTGAGCCTGGTGGAACATACAGCTGGAATTTAGATCCAGGCTCAGAGATATAAATATGACCTTCTTTGCACAGTAAAGTGTCTCTGGTTGCACCACAACCTGAGTCCATGCCTTCATACACCACATAAAATAGGAAAAAAAAAATCCCTATAATAGTAATAATAACAAGAATAATAATAACAATTATACTGAAAAGGAAGGAGAAGTGGAGAGGAACAAATTCCAAAGGGAAGGAAGAAAAGAAAAAAAAGTGATGCACAATACAATTGCTCACCACCCACTGACTGATGCCCAGCCAGTCCCCGAGAAGTGATCAGCAGACCCTAGCCAACTCCCCCCAGTTTATATACCAAGCATGATGTCTCATGGTATGGAATACATCTTTGGCTAGTTTGGGTCACCTGTCCTGGCTGTGTCCCCTCCCAGTTCCCTGTGCCCCTTGAGCCCTCTCACTGGCAGGGCCTGAGAAACTGAAAAGTCCTTGACTTAATATAAACATTACCTAGCAACAACCAAAAACATCAGTGTGCTATCAACATTGTTCTTTCACCAAACCCAAAACACAGCACTGCACCAGCTACTAAGAAGAAAATTAACTCTGTCCCAGCTGAAACCAGGACAAAGGAATATTGTATTTTCCCAAGTATGGACCACATTCTCCAGATATTGTCACAAAAACTGGGCTAATGGCTGGTTCATTCACAGATTGTGTTTGCTATGCAGGTATAGACATTATCTTTGTAAATACTGACTCAACTACCACAAGAAGGACCCTGTTCTTCCTTATTATGCCCTTGCCATTATTACGTCTGCAGGACTCTGGGATGATATAGCCCCTACAAGCTACTCCCACAGAGAGTGGGAGAACTGGAGAGCCAAGCAACTAAAGGAAAACAAAGTGACAATTCTGAAGAGTGTTTCATGCAAGGGGAAATGCAGGACAGGTTTTTTTTTCCTTTCCCCAACTCAACATTTATTTTTCTGTGAGCAGAAGTAATTGTATTGAATGCACTCAGATTTCCCTGCATAGTGAAGCAATGTAAGGCAATAGGATTCTTATTATTCAGATTCCCTGAACATTTCTCTGAGCTAGAAACAAAGCCCAGATCCCATTTGAGATGACAATTCATTTGCATTTGTAATGTTAACGCAAAGAAAGTCAGGGAATATGCACTGAACCCAGCTTTGACTCTTCCACTGTTTTAACTATTGGCTTGCCCTGACTCATTTTTGGACTATTCACTTTTCCCAGACTGACAAAGGTCTATATTGAGGTCCTTGGTCTTACAGGCAGCTTCTGGCCCTATCTGTCTTTCAGGTATCAGCATGCACCTTGTATGAGTGGAAGCTAGGACCCAGAGAACAGAGGCTTGAAGGTTTTGGGGCAGGATTTCCTTAATTTTAATAAAAACACTGAAAATTTGCCCATCAAGAATCTACTCAAGACTAAGATACATTTGTTTGTCCCCAGCTCCCTAGGTAGTGATCTTGCATTCAAAATAAGGTCTTTATTTCCCTGTTTCTGCTATTAAATTTGAGAGTAGTTCTGGGAAAATCTCTTTGTTTTAATTTTTTTCATCTCTCCATCTGCAATCCAGGGGAATTTGGGCTTTGGTTGTATTGATATCCCATTCTCAAAGAACATGCTATCACAGTAATAATAGCAGAGCCATAATGCTGCTGTAACATATTAATTCAAATATTGCCCAAGTAATAGTAAGTGGTGGTGTTGGCCTCAATTCAAGTTTGGGGAAACTGAGGCACAGATAAATTAAAGAGGAACATAGCCTGGAATAGACTCTGGGAGTTGTTACCATTTGCCTTGCAGCACAACGCAACAGAAAGCATGGTCCTTTCCTCTGATTCTGGAATTTTCTACAGTGCTTTCAGAGCCCTACTCCATAATCCTGACTCCAGAGGACTTTTCACAGAGTGCTTAAATTGTATTAAAGAACAAGATTTGGAGTTCAGTTCACTCAGAAAATGCATGTGTGTGTCTGTGTGGTTGCATATTTATGCGTGCAAAATATGGGTGTGATTCCTTAAGTACAAGGTGAAGTGCCTATCACAGAGAATAGATCTTAAAAGGCCTTTCTGAGCTGTTAAGTGAGAAAGCAAAACTGGGAAGAAAAAAATAAAGTAAAAAGGCAGCCTTCCAACCATGCCCAGCATCTCAAATTAAAAAGCAATTGTGTGTGTAAGAAAAAGAAAGCTTTGGAAATAGAGATAAGTGACATTTGTTGTGAAATGCCTCCCCCACTCCTGTCCCCATGTGACAAGGAAATCAACTGCATGCCAGGGGAACTTCAGGCTGGATTCAGGCAACAGAAACATTTTCAGGTCAAGCTTCGTTTGATGTTACCTGGAGTCCCCCCATTAACTGGCAGTGGTCAATGGTGCCGCTGCCATCACTCTCAAACCACTTGTGTCTCCACAACAGCTCAAAGGAGATGTGGACAGGAAACCCTTCACGGTTTCTCCTCCAGCAAACACTACCACTAAAATGCCACACCCCCCACCCCACCACACTTTATGTGAGGGCCCTGTGTGTGATGGCATCTCCATCCCAAGAGCCTGTCATTGCTTTCCAGGGAGAAAACCTACAGGAGGGCTTGGGAAAGAGGACAAACTGCCCTCCCCCTCTCCAGGAGAGCACGTGTGAGCCAGGACCCTGCCAGGACTCTCTCTACTGCTCTGGTTCACTTTATGGAGGAGCAGGGAGCCAGGCAGGCAGTGCTGCCAACATCTGGGGATCTGAGGTAGCTGACAGCTGTCAATCAATGTTAATACAAGTGAGAGAGACTCAAGTGAAAGGTACACCAGCAAGAGTGCTGGGTGCCTAGCATGGGTACAGGGAAACCAAATGAAGTATTTAAAATTCCAGAGCGAGTGTGACAGAGTATTTTTCCTTGTCTTTGGTGGAGTTGAGGTCACTGCCTCATCTCCATTCCCATCACCCAGTGAGGCTTCAGAAATGTCTGCATGATGCCAGATCCAGCCTGGCACTGACTGCTGCCTTGGAAGTGCTGAAAGGCTGATGGGATGGGGACTGCTGCTGATTTACTTCCTCACTACTCATTGGGTGAGGGGCAAGGTAGGAAAGGGGGATTATTGGAGTGGGGAGAGAAGAAGAAAGGTGGAAGAAAAGATAATAGAAAGCCCCCACTGCCATTGTGTTGTTCACTAGAAGGCTCCCTACAGAATTACGCTGTTGTCTTGCAGGAAAGCATGTAATAAGTGAAAATACAGTGTCAAAAGGATTTTTTCAGGCTTTGACAGCTCATAAATTACAGTTTGTTGACTTCTTCCTGAGTCTAGATTTAAATTAATAGCAGGCATATATATATTTCTTTCTCCTGAGCAGTAGCATTTGTGGAAGTGACACAATTTCTCATGTCTCTATCCCCCCATTTCCTGCCCTCCCTCCCTTACAAGTAGTCTCACCCCAATTCAGATCAGCTCAACTGTCTCTCAAACCCTAGGGTGTGGCAGAGCAGTCCTTCTGACACTGCCTCTCCCCAGCACACAAGCAGAGCAAGAAAAGTTAAAGAAATTCACTGTTCACTATAGCAAATGGTGTGGTAAAAAATCAAGAGGTATTTGGCAGAAAATGGTCCTAGGCAAGTAAAAGTCAGAGATGCTCAGGTAAGCGGTGATGGTTGCAGCATCTGAAGTGAAAGCAAGTGAAAAGAATAGGCCTGCCTTCTAAATAAATCAAAAGGAGATGAGATGGCCACCAATGAAAAAACGACGTGCATTGCCCTTTCCATAAAACTGTAGGTGCTCACCTACAGTGAGAATAAAGGTGACTGTGAATGGATGGATAAATGGATAGACAGACAGTATTATATAATGGCAAACAGAATAGACAGAAGATCATAGCTCCAGAAGGTGAATGATGAATGATATACCACTTATCTATAGGATGACGTACTTATGTTTATCTAAAAGTTGGGAAACATCCAAGGACCCTTATTGCCAACATGACGGATGTACTAATTGCTAAGTCCTTGGATTTGTCATCTTTAAAAAGGCTATCTGGTCCTAAGTTCCTGTTGTTTATGCAACGTGGCAAAGACAAGGACTTAAATCATGGTCACTAGTTTAGCGAGATATGTAAATGAGTTCCCGGAACTGTAATGAATATGTAAAAGATTTCCCGGAAAGTTAATGAATAGGTATGAGTTGCTTGTATAAAGAGGGGACTGAAAAATCCCCTCAGTGTACATGACTTTGGTGGAGCGATCCCCCATGCACCCAGTGCTGCCGAATAAAGATAACCTCCCCTCCTCTCGTGATTCTTCAAATCAAAGGTAGTCATGTTTTTGCACTCTGCCTATCTGAAATCTCTTGCAAATACTTCCATTTAGATGCAATGTTAGCCTGCATAGTGAGTTTGCTGATCTCAGCTGGCTACTAGTATTTCACTGCTAGGCAAAATGATCTGGGAAGATGAAAGTTTGCACACCACTTCCAATGTGTTGGTGAACAGGAATGCTCAGCACCACCTTATCTGCACAGGTTTGGAGTAGTTTGGTGGTCCATCAAAGCATGGTAGGTAGCTGGTGTGCTGGAAAAGACCTGTCTTTCTTTTGTGTAGTGATGCATTTATCAGTTTGGGGCAGGACAACCTAAGGTCTGTCTGTGCTGTTGCTCTGCAGTTATGAGGAGCTCAGCCTGCATCAGTGACATCTACAAAATTCCTAGGCAACTGTGGATTTGCAACATGTAGGTAGCAAAATACATCAAGTGCTTTTGGGTCCTGCAGTTTGAAAAGGTCTCATATAAAAATGGGTTATTAATTGTATTAATGGTTCCTGCTACAAGTTGTAGTCTGTAGCTGCCTAAGAAGCTAGGTGAATAGAATATTGGGCTGCATGCTTGGCAACTCCTGTGAAAAAGCAGTCCAGCACACATTTGTTTTTGGGAGGGAGGCAATGACTCAGAGCTGGGAGTTGAACATTTTCCTCATTTGCCATAGTAACACAGCAAAAGGGAGTGAAAAGTGCAGAGCCAGAAGGAACATGGGTCCTGACTGCCCTTACGGAGGTGTGTGAAGGGATGAGTGCAACAATCACACATTTCAATCATTTGAAAGATCTTTGAACTTTCACTACTAGCTGCATTAGCACTGGTGATGAAGAGCAGTCATGTTACTCTGAGAAAGCAGCTCCTTTTGAAGTGCCGTGGACTGTGGATTTAGTCACCTCTTGGCTTAACAATCCCTGTCAGATGCCCTTAGCTGTGGGGCTGAGTGAGCTCAGAAGGTGGGGAGCGAGGGGCTCTTGCTCAAGCTGAGCGTGAGAACAGCAGGAAATCTAGCAGTCCCAGGTGTTTGCCCTGCAGAGAGGCCTCCTGTGAGCTAACATGGGAATGTTTCTTATTGACGAACTCCTTTACAAAATGGCCAACCACTGTGGGATTCAATAAGATCTCCGAGTGCTCCCGGTGTGGGGTCTGGTGCAATGACTGCAACGATACAGGAGGGATAGAAACACAATTTCAGCTCATCCAGGAGGGAAATAGTCTATTTTGTGCTAAAGATTCATACTCTGTAGTTACATGAGGCCCAAGTTTGACTGTTTAGAAGGTGGTGCGGTTTGGGTATGCTGCTGTCTTGAATGGGGAAAATATCGGGAGAATGATCAGAGTGTGAGTGAAGTTATGCTAGCTCTGGCAAAGGGTGAAACCCTACTGGCAGCTGTGCTGAGGAGTGTAGTACTCATACAGTTGCAGGTTACACTGATTTTATCCAGAGCTGTTAGAAATGCATCTCCCAAAACAAGACTCCCACTGACTTCACACATAGAGCTAGGGGCTCTAGATGCTTAAATCTATTAGCTGTGACTCATGTCAGGAAAACCTGTTCTGGGGAACACACTTATTTGGAATGCATCATTCAAAGGAATACTTCCACAGTGGTGATCCTATCTTGGTGGGTGTGAGGCACTGTCATTTGCATTTTAGATGACAATTTGTGCAGCAATGGATAACTATCAATCAGCCTCTCTCACAGCTTCCCACATACCTGTATCAGCACACTTTCTATTGGAGTTACTATAAAAAGAGTGTAAATGTCTTCCAAATAAGTAAATTAATTCATCAGCTTCACAAATCTGCTGAAGGACCTTTTCCATGACTTCCAGACCACAGCAGTAGAAAACTGCTTTCAGATAATAGATAGCACCACCAGAAAGATGGTACCGATATCCTGCCTACAGATTTTTTTCTTAATTTTAGCTCACTATTTCACATAAGCTCTTGCTCCTGACTCCTCACTAGGACTATCTAATCTGTTATGCCCTTACAGCCCTCTGTGCCTTTGATGAATACATACTGCAATCCCCAGATTTATGATTTGCAAAACAGCATTTTGCAGAGGACACAAAGGCAGAAGTGACAGAAAAATAAGGCAACCTTTCACTTAATTTATCAGTCCTTGAATTTCCCATTTCAAAGAAACAGCCAGAAACAGGAAGCATAAAAATTGAATATGAAATCCCGGGCATTTTAAATAAATGGAAAAGTTAACCACAAAGCTGGCTCCCCTTGAGGATAACAAGAAAAAAACAGTGCTGAGACCTGTTGATCCTGGATGGATCTTGTTTTATTAGGAAGAATCAATTGAATGAACTGATAGACAAAAAACACAGCAATACAATCTTTATTAATTTCCTGTTTCTCTTTTATTAACTGAATGTTTTGCTTTGCAAAAAAGTGGGTCTAATATTATGCTGTAGCCAAATGAGATCCATTTAATCACACTCAGTGGGTCAGGGTCTACATTAAGCCATGTGCTGTTGAGTTGCACCTGTATTCCCCTGGCAAAGGCATCATTAGCTGGCAAACCGCATCCTGATGTTGCTGAAGACTGAGCAGCATGTACGACACACCCACACCCCCACACCCCACCACTCCACACCCCTCCCCACACACACCACACACACACAGAGCTTGGAAATGGTAATAGTTAAAGCAACAACCAGGCAGGAACCTCCAAAGTAGACTTGTGAGCTAAGAGACGCTAATTTACTGTTGCCCATTAGACTGTCTCCTGGCTAAGGATAAGTTGTTTTCATGATATATATCTGGCATAATTATTTTCAGGCATAGAAATATTTAAATAATGAAGCTCAGAAGGTGTGATTTTTGAGTGGAAATCTCATCTATTTAGGTATTTGCAGCACAGGTCATGATGAGGTCTCAGCTTCAGGCTCAATGAACCAACGAGACCTTTAAGAGGGAAAAATCTCCCATGTCTGTGAAATCTGTGGTTTCCTGCAGCTTCTAGAAAGTTTTATGCAGCCTCTTATCAGCAAAGTTCTGCTGTACCACAAATCCCACCTCATTAGATATTAGTTCATTACATATTACAGCTCCATGTGAAAATGAGTCATGGATATAGCAAGTCCACACCTCTTCTGGAGAGGGAACTGGTTAAATTCAAGGCAGACAATTAATCTCCCTATAGGGGATTTGCAAAGGAGTCTGTGCAGAATGTGGTCCTATTTCAGGAATATTTGAATACCAAACTCTCTCAGGTTGTGTAGGAAATCTCAGATGCTTTTTATTATTGTTCTCATGTAAGACTGATCATAGTCTCAGAGTCGAGTACCACCACTTTTTTCATCAGCTTCAATGATGATCTTCAGGAGAGTCATAGCCACTTAGAAGCATGTTTCTTTTTGTTTGGAAGTCCTTCTCCTAATTACCTTAGTAACCTGCACCATTAGCATATTTTCACCTCTTGTGGTCAACATTTGAGGTCATGATTGCTATGCTCAGTTCCTTGCACACAAGCATGCACGATGACGCCCAGAGTGTCACAACTGACCATGTTCGCATGCGACGTCCTCAGCCAAGCAGCTGAAAAGTGAAAGCATAAAAGAGGTCGACCTCCTCTTTACCCTTTGGTTTTAAGTCTTCTGGGTCAGGCCTGGGGGTAGATTACACTGCCTGTCTTGTGACAAATCAGAGGACTGCTATGCACAGGGCACCAAGTCTGACAGCTCTGACCATCATGAAATGTACTAAGGGGGGTGGGGTGGTGTATGTATTTTTTTATTTAATGGCCCTCTAGGACACTGAACTTGTGTTATGATCAGAGGCTGATGAGTTAAGGATATGGGGAATTAAGCTCAGGTAAGCATCATTGCCAAGGGCTACAATAGGTTATGTAGAGAATGCTGAGAAATGCTCCAGTGCTATGAGTGGGAAGATGCTTCTGTATTTATTGGAAAGAAATTCAGAAGAGTTGCTCATGTAACTCTTGTACTGTATCATCTCACCACATGCACACAGGCTCCTACCATCTTGTAAAGGCATTTATGTGCATTGCAGCACCGTGGTTTCTATTAAACAGATCTGGTACTGGATCACTGGAAAAAGGCATATCCCTTCCTTGATCTTGGAGGGTCAGAACCAATTAGCATAGTCCTTCCTACCTCCCCTGGGGTCAGGATAGGGTGTATGGCAGCCAAGGACTGATCTTGCCATTCAATGTCATTGGTATGACACAGCTGAGCCCCTGATGACATTTGCTGATGTGTCCAGAAGGATCATGACATGCTTCCCTACATGTATAGGTACATTGTGGTTATGCCAAAGGAGGCAGAGGGCTCATAACATTTTCTAATATGACATTTAAGACCAAAAAAAAAGTGAGCTGCAGCAGAACAAGACAAATTAATGTAGTATAACAATTATCTTAAGGAACATCAGATGTCCAGAGAAAATAAAAATTAAAATAAAAATAATTCTTCTGCCAAAGATTCCAATGTAAGTTTTTATATATGTATATATATATATATAACCATACATGCATACATCTGTGTGTGCACGTGCCTATAAAGGCAGATTGTCAGCTGGTACTCAATGGTAAAGGTCCACTGAAGTATAGAAGGTATATGAAAATTCTTAAACATTCATTACCTGTTTGCTTTCTGCATGTATGATTTGAACACATTGACTACAAGTCATTTGTGTATACAGGTATGTGCATGTGTTCACTCTCTCGTACATCTTGGATACAGAAATTTTTCAAAGGTGACTAGAATGGGCAAAGATTAGGAAGAAAGCTTGTGTGTATGGATATGGCAGGTATCTGGAGACATATAATATACCATATTTTATGTATCCAAAGACATATCTATAAGCATCAAGAGATGGAAGAATTGAATGATGCGATTCATAGGGCTTTGACTGCATGTAAGAGAGAGAATTTAAGGAAGAAAACTTCCACTGAATGGCTTCTTGGCATGGAATTTCTAAAACTGAAGAACTGTCTTAAAAGAAAGGATGTGGAAATACCACAGTCTGAGCACAATACATCTAACATGCACAAGCTGAAATAGAGACAAGATCTGGTAAATATATATGGGTTTAATATTATCAAATCCCACTTTTCTTTGAAGTCAAATTTATAAATACTGAGATGCTTACAGGCTACTCAATATTGCAGAAGCCATTGTTGTATAGCTGTAAGAAGTGTGGCACCATCGGCATATCTGACTGCATCAAATAACTCATCCTCTTAATGAAGCCATACTTCTGGGGTAAGATTTAAATTGCAGGTTAAAGTACCCACATTTTGTATCAACAGATAGACTGGCCATTTAGATTGTCATAGCCAGTGGAGAGAGAGTTCTACAGTTAGGGGAGCCCAGTATATTATTCCACTTACTCTATGGTGGACATCCATATTTGGTCAGCTGCATTGATCTCTAGACCAATGCTTCTTCTGCCAGGCCAAGGAGCATTGCTAGGGTGTACAGAACAAAATTCAGCCTGTTAATATCACATCAGACATCTAAATCTGAGTACATCACCACCATATCCCTTCACAGCCAACAGAGGTATTTGTGCCTCCAAAGGCTGATTCATCCTATCAACACTGTTAACTAAGAAAGGTCTGGCAAGGTGCTCTGGACAAGTGCCCATCTCTTTCAACTAAGTATGACATAACTGTAGAGAAGTACAGACTTAACAGCTAATATTCACATAGCTAAATTTAGGTGAGATCAATCCTGCTCATAGCACATAAATAAAAAATGCACGTAATCTTCAGTCCTTAATGGGTCTTCCAGATATGTTCTTGCTGGAAGTGGTATAGATATGTATCATAACTTATCTGATCAATCAGAAACAACCAACACAGCTGGAATGGCCAATACAAAAAACCACAAGGATTTTCTTTGTGATAAAATCTACAGAAGTAAAAAACTGCTCAAAATATATGTCAAGTTACTGTTTGATGAACCCTTAATCTGCTTGCACATAGTGCATGAGGAGGAAAAACAAGTCAAAAGGAACTGGGAAAAACTATTATTTGCAAAGCATTCCATTGTTAACACAATATATAACTTTTACCTGCAAAACAACTTGCTTAAAGAATAAAAGCATTCAAAAATGTAGCGATAGCCAGTAAGACTCTGCAGCTCCTGAGGTTTCAAGATATTTTATAGAAATAATATTTTTCACATATGCAGCAGGTTTCACCTGAAAGTCTCAATGCATTTTGTAAATAGATATGCATTAACTAATCTTCATAGCACCTCTATGAGGTAAGCACTGTAACTATAATTATCTTGATTTTAAAGATGATGCACTTGAGACTCAGAGAACTGAAATAACTCCCCCAAGTTCACACCATGAATCAGCAGCACTGTAGTGACTGGAATCCAGTGGTTATACCACCACTTCCCTTTGCTAACTTGGATGATAAAAGTCCCTTTGCTTAAAGTAACAATAGGCTCCATATGAAGAAAAGAGCTGCTGTGGGACTTCACACTTTCTTGTAGGTAAAGCATTTTCCACCCTTTGAAGAGGGGACATGATAAATTCACACAGTATTATTTATTATTAATACACTCATTAGCATCTGCATCATTACCACTGGAGGAACATTATCAATAAACAGTGTTGGTTAGCAGGTCAGATACAGTATCAAACATGGCCGCTTCTGGTGACTGTTTACTGCTTAAAAGAATGAGTTCCTTAATAAGCAGTTCTTAAGACTCAGACAGCAATCATGCTTCCTGCACATCTTTTGTCTTCATTTAATATGAGATACCTGTTGTATCTTGTAAATAATCTGTGGTTGTCTGCACTGGGGAAAAAACAGTTTGATATAATGTCAGCCTGAGCTGGAACTGAGAAAGCTGAGCTTGCTGTGAAGGGGATGATCTCTCAAGAGCCCACATCTGAAATCTTCAACCTACTCTGACCTTAATAAAAAGTTAACCTGTTGGCATGTAAATGGCAGCAAACAAAAAGGGTTGACATATAGCAAACGTGGGTGGTAGTCAGTGGTAACACTTGTTAATGCTGGAGGTATGATATGGAGAAATAATGTGAAATGGGGATAATGGACATGGATTGTGATTGTATGTGTCTGCTTAAGGAATGTGGGTATGGTGACTAGTCATGGGTGCGGTGACAACTACAGTTTTGAGAAGACGCCTGCCCCTCTTCCTCTAACAAAGGGGAGACGCCTGCCCTTCTTCCTCTAACAAAGGGGCTATTTAAAAGAGAATAAGAAAAGATGAGAGACATTCAAATGCTATCTAGAGGGAGGGAGTGCTAAGTCTCCTTGCTGGAAAAGATTGGGTGGACACAATCACCTGAAGAAGATCGGGTGGTCACAAGGACATGAATCACCTGAAGAAGATCGGATGGTCACAAGAACATGAATCACCTACAAACCTGCAGGACTGATAAGCTAATTAACATACGAAGCGGGGTTTAGGTAACGAATATGTATAGGCGTTAATTGAATATTCATTTGTTTTATTGTATAAATGTGAGATGGTTCGTCACTTCGGGTATGCACGCTTGTGGAGGAGCGATCCCCCGTGCATCTGCGCGCAATAAACATACCTACTTTATAACTTTCGAGTTATAGAATCTAATTCCGCACGTCAGTTTTGGCGAGCCAGGCAGGAGGATTTCTGCTCGGCTGAGGGACCAGCTGCGGAGCGGAAGCTCCTAGGCGTGCCCCGGGAGATTTCCTCGGAGGAGCCTCCTCTTCTCAGCTGTTCACCCGGGAGCAGAAGAGAAACCCCTGGATCCACGGATAAAACGGTATGTTTAGTAACGGGGCGGCTGGTGAGACGCACGGAGACGTCCGGCGCGCAGCGTAGTCCCCAGGAGGAAAGGTACCTTAGGAGGGGGTTTGCTGACCAAGGGGTGGCCGCTAGCGATCTTGAGGGCAGATCGAGCAAACCCGAGGTTACTGCCATTCCTAAAAGCCCGGAGGCCTCGTGACGGAAAGCGGGGGGCGGGACGGAATAAGGCGGAATCTCACAGGAACAAGAGGGACCTCACAGCAAAAGTAAAAGGGAAACTTTTGCGTAGGAAAAAGAGGAAGCTAAAAACTTCCTTTAGGTTGTCTTAAGAATTGGGGAATTCCTGGAATGTAACAACTGAAATAGCGCTCTGTGTCTTGTTTGTTCTATGTGTTGTCTTGTTATATGTTCAAAACTCGGAGTTATGAAATGTATGTTGAAAAATATTAACATTCTGGTAATTTGTGGCAAATAGCGGAAAACTTAACACTCTGCTTAAGACCAGGAAAAATTGGGTTTTGTTTGTTGTTTGTTTTTTGGCAATTGTTCATTGAAATGCATACTTTGTGAACTGTTAGTGTTCCTAAGAGTTTGTACATAAGTGCACGGTACCGTATAACATACTGCTTGTGTGACTGCGGGCTGCCCGGAGAGTGTGAATGGTGTGATTGAGATGCGCATTTTGATTTTCCGTGTATAGCTTAATTATTTTGACTAAGTGTGAGTGCAAGAGTGCTTGAGACACGCGTTTGAGTGCAAAACGAGTAAAAGCTCTATCCGCGTTTCCAACCTTGGGTGGCTAAGGCGGCCGGAGAAAAACAAAGTAATTAAAATTGCAAAATGGGAAATGGAAGGAGTAAGCCCTGTGAAAAATCGCCTTTGGGTTGTATATTAAAACATTGGAGTGATATCGTAGGACAGGGTGGTACCGAAAATAGAAGGAAATTGGTTAAATATTGTAATCAGTGGTGGCCTTTGTATAAATTGGAGAGCGATGCGAAATGGCCTCAGGAGGGAGGAACGTTAGATTATAACACTCTCCTGCAATTAATGTTGTTTCTGAGGAGAGAGGGAAAATGGGATGAAGTATCATATGCAGACATGTTCTTTGTCCTCCGGGACAAACCTGAGTGGCAAAAGGACTGCGGCTTAGTACCCCCTCGGGATCCTATGGTACTAGCACTAGAAAGAGAGGACAGGACGGAGCGTAAAGGAAAGCTGAAAAGATGTTGCTCAGCATGTAGTATTGGACAAAGGTGTATCAAATTAAACGGAGAACAAGAGCCCGAATTAAATGATTTATTTAATCCACCTTATAGAGTGGAGAGACAAGGTTCGGCCGGGGCTCCCAGTCCACCCCCAGGCGAACAAGAGGAAGAAATTCCACAAGTTATTTATAAAGAAAGCCAAACACCCGGTGCCACACAAGGAAACACAAAAACTGCCATTACGGCTCCAAATAGTCCGGTGTCTTCACGCACCAGACAGAAGTCTATTTTACAGGCACCCCTCCGAGAAGCTGTAAATCCGGATGGAGGAACAATGAAAATAAAAGTTCCGTTCACGGGCGCTGATCTGAGAGAATGGAAAGAGGCTGCCCGAGAATACCGTAATGATCCGATAAAGACGGCACAGAATTTTAAATTTCTAATAAAACAGCACAATCCTGACTGGAGTGATATACAATTATTATTAGATTGTTTGACTGAAACTGAAAAACAATTAGTCATAAAAACAGCGGGGGATCTCGCAAAGGAACATTATAATATAAAGGGAGATAATTATAGAGAATGGTTTCCTTTGTTGGACCCGGAATGGGACCCAAACCGAGCCGCTGAAATGGGAAGATTACAAGCATACCAGGAATGGATATTCAGAGGAATGGAGAAAGCAATTCCTAGAACAATAAATTGGGCAGCGTTATATGAGGTCAGACAGGGTCCTTCTGAAACACCTTCAGAATTCTTAGACAGAATAAGAGATGCAATGCGCCGGCACACGTCTCTGGACCCAAATTCGGAGGTAGGCGCACAGCAACTAATATCCCTCTTTTTAGGACAATCACAGGGGGATATTAGGCGCAAGTTGCAAAAATTGAGACCTCCTGAAAATAGAGACTTGGAAAAATTAGTAGAGGAAGCATGGAGAATATTTAGTAATCGAGAAGAAGGTTACAAGCAGGACCAAAAGAAAATATTAGCAGTAGTAAGAGAAAATGAGAATCAAAAATCTAAAGTTAAATCAAGGCGTGGGCTGACACCCCTGGGTAGGAATCAGTGTGCAATATGCAAAAGGACAGGACACTGGAAAAACGAATGCCCTGAACGCAGACATCAAGAAAACACTAAATGGCGCAATAATCAAGGGAAAACAATAGCTCACATGGAAGAAGAAAATTGACTAGCCGACCCATTAATAAAATTAAAATTAGGAGAAGAACAGGAGGAGGTGGAATTTTTAATAGACACGGGAGCTACCTATTCGGTTTTGAACCAGGCTTTAATGCCTTTGGGAAATGATTATGTTTCAGTAAAAGGTGCAACTGGCCAAACTGAAAAGGCTTATTTTTGTAAACCTTTAAAATATAAGTTGGGAAAACAGATGGGGATCCATAAATTCCTATTTATGCCAAATTCCCCAAAGGCCCTTCTTGGTAGAGACTTATTAGAACAATTGGAGGCAACAATCAAATTTAAAAAAGGGGAAGTTACTCTGGAGGTAAATAATCATCAATACATACAGGTTATGAGCCTATCTCTGGCCAATACTCCTATAAAAAGGGAAATTGATACCAGGATTATTGATCAGGTATATCCCGGAGTATGGGCAATTGACATACCGGGACGTGCCAAGAATGCATCACCTGTAATAGTAAAATTGAAGGATGGACAGAGTGCGGTAAGAATTAAACAATACCCACTGAAAAGGGAAGATAGGGAAGGAATTCGTCCAAACATAGAGCGATTCATAGAACTAAAACTACTAAAAGAATGTGAGTCAGAATTTAACACACCTATCCTCCCAGTTAAAAAACCTGATGGGTCTTATAGGATAGTTCAAGATTTAAGGGCCATTAACAAAATAACAGAGGATCTGTATCCTGTAGTAGCTAACCCCTATACCTTACTAACCACCCTGACACCTGACCTAGCTTGGTTCACAGTTTTAGACTTAAAAGATGCCTTCTTTTGCCTCCCTCTCCATGAAGCCAGCCAAAGAATTTTTGCTTTTGAATGGGAAAATCCCAGAAGCGGTCGAAAGACCCAGCTCACATGGACGGTGTTGCCACAGGGGTTTAAAAATAGCCCCACAATTTTTGGAAACCAATTAGCAAAGGATTTGGAGTTATGGGAACCACCGTCAGAAGAAGGGAAAGTGTTACAATATGTAGACGATCTTCTTATTGCAACCAGAACCGAAGAATCTTGTATTATTTGGACTGTGAGTCTGCTGAACTTTCTGGGATTACAGGGATATCGAGTTTCTAAGAAGAAGGCACAGGTGGTGTTACAACAGGTCACATACCTGGGGTACGAGATCAGTGCCGGACAACGGGTCCTGGGGAAGGCCCGAAGAGAAGCCATATGCCAAGCCCCCCGACCACGAACTGTAAAGGAACTGCAGACATTTCTGGGAATGACAGGATGGTGCCGGCTTTGGATATGCAATTATGGCTTGCTTGTTAAACCATTATATTCCCTGATAGCAGCTAACCAGAAGGATCTTCAGTGGGATGCTGAATCAGACAGAGCTTTCCATGAACTGAAGAAAGCCTTGATGTCGGCACCAGCACTAGGACTTCCTGATGTGAGTAAGCCATTTTTCCTATTTTCCCATGAGAAACAGGGAATGGCATTAGGAATACTGGCACAAGATTTGGGACCATACAGACGGGCAGTGGCATACTTCTCTAAACAGCTGGATGCCACTGCAAAAGGGTGGCCTGGTTGCCTGAGAGCAGTAGCAGCCGTCATCCTAAACATCCAAGAGGCCCGGAAGTTTACCCTGGGCCAGAAAATGACTGTCTTAGTATCCCACACAGTGTCTGCAGTCCTTGAAACAAAAGGGGGGCATTGGCTCTCCCCACAGAGATTCCAAAAATACCAGGCCATAATGGTGGAACAAGATGATGTTGAGATCGTGACTACAAACATCGTCAATCCAGCCTCATTTCTTAATGGGAATATTGGAGAATCAGTCGATCATGACTGTCTAGAAACAATCGAAGCCACTTATTCTAGTCGGACAGATCTCAAGGATGTTCCTATTAATGGAGCTGAACATTGGTTCACGGATGGGAGCAGCTATATGCTGAATGGAAAGCGACATTCCGGATATGCTGTTACAACCTCTGAAGAAGTGATAGAATCGGGGCCGCTACCAGCTGACACTTCGGCACAGAAGGCTGAAATCATAGCCCTTACTCGAGCTCTGGAAAGAGCTCGGGGAAAACCTATAAATATTTGGACTGATTCTAAATATGCCTTTGGAGTGGTACATGCTCATGGAGCAATATGGAAAGAAAGGGGACTGTTAAACTCCCAAGGAAAAATCATCAAACATGCGGAAGAAATTTTGAAACTCCTAAATGCGGTCCAGCTTCCTGAAAGGGTGGCAATTATGCACATTAAGGCACACCAGAAAGTGAGCACAGAATTGGAAAGAGGAAATGAACTGGCGGACAGGGAAGCAAAACAGGCAGCCAGAAAAGCAATCAAGGTAGAGGGTGCGCTAATACCCGATGGACAAATATCTCTAGAAGGTAAACCAGACTATACGAAAGATGATCGCAAACTAATTTCTGACCTAAAGGGATCATATAATGAGGAAGGGTGGGCTATAATCTCACATGGGAGAATAGTGATTCCTTCCTACATGGTATGGTCAGTGGTCAGGGAAGAACATAGAAAAAGGCACTGGGGGGCAGAAGCTCTATATAAGGATCTCACTAAAAACATAATAGCATGAAATTTGTATACTACTATTAGACAAGTAACCCAACAATGTGATCTTTGCCTCCAGACTAATCCTAAGATTACCAAGGGGCCAAAGTTGGGAAAAATTGGGAGAGGAAATGTTCCTGGGCAACACTGGCAGATCGATTTCTCGGAACTTCCTAGAAAAGGGGGGTATCGATATTTATTGGTACTAACAGATACCTTTTCAGGTTGGCCAGAAGCCTTCCCGTGCAGAACTGCTAAAGCCCGGGAAGTGACCAAAATACTACTCCAAGAGATAATACCTAGGCTTGGAGTCCCAGCGGTAATGTCCTCGGATAGAGGACCACATTTTGTGTCCAGAATAGTGCAACAGATTAGCCACCATCTAGGAATAGATTGGCAATTACATACCTCATACCGACCACAATCGAGTGGCCAGGTGGAAAAGATGAATCATCTAATCAAACAACAGATTGTCAAGTTAGGCCAAGAAACAAATCTAACTTGGCCCCAGTCTTTGCCATTAGCTCTTACACGAATTCGAACTAGACCGAGAGCAAAAGAGGGGCTTAGCCCATTTGAAATTTTATATGGACGACCCTATGGGGTGCAAAAGGGGACGTCTTCACAGATTGGTGAAGAAACAATGACTTCCTATATGGTGGCACTAAACAAACAATTAATAAGAATTGAGAAGCATGTGATGGGAACACGCAGTAGGGGTCTGGATGGACCTGTTCACGATATACAACCAGGAGACTATGTATACGTTAAGTGTTTTGCAGATAAAACCCTGGAACCACAGTGGACCGGACCTTTTCAAGTCCTACTCACCACCTACACTGCAATCAAGGTTGAGGGACAGAATTCTTGGATTCACCATACCCGGATTAAGAAAGCCCCTGCAACTTCTTGGAAAGTAACCCCAGATAAAAAAGAACTGAAACTCAAATTTACTCGGACAAATGGGAACAATGTGGGTGGCAAGTAAGTGAACCTGAGCGGTTGCGGATCCACCATATGGGAAGGGCACCACAACAAACAATATAGAACAAGAGTCGGGGACTGACCCAGTGGCCAGGCTCGCCCAACTTGTTATTAGTAAGCCCCAACTCAAAGAAAGATATTTTTGATCAAAACAGATTTTAACGTTTAGATTCTTAAAATGATCAATAGTGGGTTTAAACCATTTGTGTTTTTTTGTACCCTCTCTCTTGCCTACAACCAAGAGCCTGATAATTGGCCTTGGAATCATGCCCAGAAAAAACACACTGGAATAATGGGAAAGGTGGACTCAAAGACGAAACTAGCTATGGTGGTTTTTTCTGAAAATGAGGTGTACCAAAGGAATCAATGGGATCGGGAGGATGTACACAAAGTCGACCGATTATGGGGAAAATTAGGAGATAAGATAAAAGTAGGATGTCAAACATATAATGAAAAGGATAACACCAAGATTTCGGGAGACACCCAGATTAATGTCAGAAAGGTAGATAAGGAATTTACCCTTCTAAATACAACCATGTGCTTTAATTCACGGGAATGTTGGCACAATTTTACCTTAACCGAGCCCATCTTTATAATATGCCTAGGAAAGGAATCCCCAAGAACAGCTCTGACTTATAAGATCAAAATAACAATCATGCTAACCACTGTTCCTACCACCACCACAGTTACAACAACCCCATTAACACTTGATCTTAAATTAACTAAACCAGATCCAAAGATTTATACAATTGGACCATATGTAATCAGAAATACAGGTCAGCAACAAATGTTGTTTAACCCAGAATGGTCTCTTAAAAGAATAGAGTTAAAAATACAAGTCAATGTTTCTGATGTTAAGCCATCCTGTTCCCCCTTCTTACGAACCTCTTATGAGGGATGGACAACTTGGTTAAGAAAAAGGGGAAATATTTATCGAAACAGAATAGTGAGAGATGTAACTGGAATGTTGGGAACAGGACTCGGAGTATTAAATTCCATAGACTCAGAGGTGATAATGAATAAACTAGCTGCCACCACGGCCGATCTATCAAAACTACAACAACCACTAAAATCTTCATTATTGGCATTAGGGGCACATCAATGGTTGATATCGAAGGTACTCCCCAGGTGGGAACAAATAAACATGGAAGATCATCAACTCATCACTAAGGCATTAGGTGGTTTACAGGATGACGTCGCCCTGGCTCTAAGTTGCATCCAAGCCCAAATGTGGATGCAATCAATAGCTGCATCCATAATAAGAGAAGGAGAGGAAGGCATATTTCCTACAGAAATTCGAAAGATGGTTTGGGACAGTGCTACGGAGGTAGAAAGAAAACTCCAGTCATGGTGGAATATGGTGAACTTTACCTATGACCCCAACACACACACCATCACAGCTTTTGTGTTAGCCATACATAATGCAGTAATAATTACCATACACCCCATTGTAGCCCTTGGAATTAACCATAATGGGGTGCTCCTATACCCTTTTGAACATAGAACATGGGCCAGAAAGATAGGCGACAAGTGGCAAACAGTAGATTTAGAATCTTGTATTATGCGAGAACAGCAGGGCTTCCTCTGTGAAAGCAATACTATAATGGCTCAGGATACTTGTTTAGATACAGATCAGAAAATATGTCATTTCGAGGCCCGACCAAATGCAAACTTGAAAACAGTAATTATATATGCAGGGAAGGGATGTGCGTGTTTGAGAACTAAGTGTAACACAATAACCATAGATGGGGAGGTAAAAGAGACTGCACAGTATTCAAATTATTGTATTTGTAATTTTACTACTATCACAGGATGCGATTTTAGTTACTCAGCCCCAGTAGTGTCTCATCAATTCTTAAAATCCAGTTTTACCCTATCACAGATAATAATTCCTACCCCCATAGGACTAAATATAAGCAGTATAAAAGAACTATTAAAACATGCAGATTTCCAACATATACTGGAAGAAACCAAAGAAAAGGGACATGAAACTCTTCTTATGGTCCATCATGATGTAGAGGGGATCAAGAAAGTTTTAAAAAAGGTAGAACAGGATGGAAACCATAATTGGTGGGATACTCTCTTTGGCTGGTCACCCTCTGCAACAGGAATTCTTAACACTATGGTACACCCCATTGTGATCTTATTGATCAGTTTAGGAATTTCCTTAATACTAACCATTATGTTATATTTGTGGGTTTGGAGAATGTTTAGAAGAGTAACACTTATGTATGATGCTTTATATCATTCGGGAAGGCTGCTTAAGTAAAAGAATTTACTTAATTTAATAGAAAAGGGGGGATTGATATGGAGAAATAATGTGAAATGGGGATAATGGACATGGATTGTGATTGTATGTGTCTGCTTAAGGAATGTGGGTATGGTGACTAGTCATGGGTGCGGTGACAACTACAGTTTTGAGAAGACGCCTGCCTCTCTTCCTCTAACAAAGGGGAGACGCCTGCCCTTCTTCCTCTAACAAAGGGGCTATTTAAAAGAGAATAAGAAAAGATGAGAGACATTCAAATGCTATCTAGAGGGAGGGAGTGCTAAGTCTCCTTGCTGGAAAAGATTGGGTGGTCACAATCACCTGAAGAAGATCGGGTGGTCACAAGGACATGAATCACCTGAAGAAGATCCGGATGGTCACAAGAACATGAATCACCTACAAACCTGCAAGACCACCACATTCCAGGAAACGGACTGATAAGCTAATTAACATACGAAGCGGGGTTTAGGTAACGAATATGTATAGGCGTTAATTGAATATTCATTTGTTCATTGTATAAATGTGAGATGGTTCGTCACTTCGGGTATGCATGCTTGTGGAGGAGCAATCCCCCGTGCATCTGCGCGCAATAAACATACCTACTTTATAACTTTCAAGTTATAGAGTCTAATTCCGCACGTCAGTACTTGGGCTATCAGAGAGGCTTCTGCAGGGGTGCCTGGTGGTCTTCTATCTCCTTAAAGTAATAAAGGTACTTCATAGGCCAGATGATGCATTTTGAAAACATTTAAAAAGGACCCTCTTTGCTGCTTTCATCTAAACCAAATTCCTTCAGATTGTTCAATTCTGTTCTTCTCTGTTCCTTACATGGAGACCATCTCCATGGGCTACCTTTGTTTATGGCAATCTATGCTCCAACAGTGTGTCTTGATTTTTATTTTTGGTGAAAATTATGCATATTTTTATATTATTATATTATTTTCTACTGCCCTGGGATTTGGAAAAGTATTTTCACCTGGTAATATCCCAGCTGTGTCCCTGCAGAGCCGTACTGGATCTAGGTATGTGTCTGGAAATCCTGAAGGTTTTCTCTTCAGGCTCTTTCAGACTATTGCCAGTATATTCATGTCAAATGATACTAGACTTCATCCATTTTCTTCAGTACATAGTAGCTCAACCTCCATAACAATGTTTTAATATTCTCCTTTCTGATGTGGCAGAGAACAAGAAAAGAAAGCATTCCCCAAGCCACTGAGAAGGCAATTGGATCTTGTGGCGAATGAAGAGACGGGACGCAGCTTGATGCAAGCAAATGTCAATTTATTGTACTGAAGCACGAGTGTTTATACAGTTTCAGAAGCTGCGCGTTTTAAACAGATTGGTTCTTGAAGCTAAGCCTTGCATACTAGGCAATCCCTGACTGGTGGTTAACTACCAGCAATTAACCGCAAGGTGTTACCTTTCCTTGGCGCCATCCTTGGCACCATCCGTCTCCCACTCCCCTGTGCTCTGTAAACATGCCCCATCATGTTAATTGTTGTCTAGACAAGCTCGAGCACATTCCCCTCAGCTAACTGATTGCCATGCATGGTCCTAGTTTCCAGCCCGCTCCTGCATCTCCCCCTTCCTGTTGCACAAAAGGAACCTTTGAAACCGAATGAGTAAAAACAAGGTATAAGTAATAGAACAAATAAAAAACCAACTGAGACATATTATTAATGTCAAAATAACCCACTGTCTTTGTTCCGTACAATTTTACAATTTCCCCTTTTTGTTTTTGAACAGCTAGTACCAGGTTTGCCATGTTCTGCAGGGCCCTTGCAAACATGACAGCAACCAAGGTAATAGCAAACAAACAATACTGCCAATTGAGTGAATGAATGCCAAAAAGGCTGAAATTTTCTCAGATTTTGATAACATGTTGCTGCAATGGGGCGCCTAAAATCCACGCAGCACATACCATCAAAATCCTCACAGCCATGTCCTTGAACCAACAACAAAAAGCAGTGGCAATTTTGACTCACATTCTTAACTGCCTAACAAACAAGGTGATTTTTAATGCTTTCCCTGCTGTTACTCTGGATAAGAGAAGAACCGCTGCGACATGTTCCCATCATAGCCTCCTACTACATTAGCATCTACAGAAAGACAATTATCGACATTCAAAGTGTAAACAATATCATCTTCTTTTGGATTAACATTATACATAGGTGGAAGGGCACACCAAACAAGAACTGGTTCAGTCAAAAAGTTCGAAACATCGCATGCCTTCTCTGAACATACCTCTGGGGTCATTCCCTTCATTCCCTCTTTTTTTTATGCAGAGAGAAACACTTTTACCATAACAGAGAAGCCCCTATTTACATCTCTGAGCCTGGACACAAACTGCAGCTGTATGTGCCACCAGGCTCAGGGCAGGAATCATTCATGTCATTATATAGCTATATATGTCTACAAGCATGCAGACACCTATTAAACACTAGATAACCATGTTTATCTTTCCTATTCTCCTTCACAATACCTTGTTGTTCTCTCATTATGAATCCTCCCTTCCTGCACTGCTTTGCTTAACTCCTTAACAGCCTCGTATTGCACAGGCTGCCACTCTCGAGGTTGATCTGTCTGACAAAATACTGAACATGCCCTAGTGACTCCCAAATCCCCTCGCTTAAGCGCTTCCCACTTGCATTCCTGCCACCAATCGCTCAGACTCCCTTTCACCCTCCCCAAAAATACCATCAAAGTATCAGGAGAGATGAGGGGGTGGGGGAAAGGTCTAGCTCCTTTTCCAGATCTATAGGACCTGGATCAAAAGGTTTATCAGAGTCAATGGAATCATTGTCCGAGTTGTCCTGTTCCCATGTTTGGTCCTGTGTTGTGAGGGTCGCTGCAATCAGTGACAGAAGCTTTGGGGGCAGAGGAGGTGTGGACGGAATCGCCATCGCTGACGGTGTCTTGAGAAGAGTCGCGCTGTCGGTGGAATTTACAGCTTCCTCTGGTTTAGCACCGATAGTAGAATTAGTCCACACTTGGCAAAGAGTAGTCAGAATTTGCCACCAAGATGTTAAATGCATTCCCGACACGGAGTTCCCCTCCGTGGCAGCATCATACAATTGGCTGCTGTATGTACACACTTTCATTCTTTCAAAGTCTCTAAGGTTTCTTGGCTGCTCACCTGTCTCGATGAATACAGGTGTTATCCTGGGGGTTTAGGTTGTCGCCTGGTCCAGACAGCAAGACGATCGTTCAGCCAAGACGTCTCCTCCGGAACGCAGCCCTCTTCCACGAGCTGTCTTTTTTCCGTCCTTATTCTTCCAAGGCTTCGGAACACCACCATAGGGGTCACCATTTGAGGAGACTGAGGCACGGACTCCTGGATCTGACTAGAAGACCCTTCATGAGTCCATATACGTCTCTTTCTGGGGACGAAGCCTGATTCCCCATTACGGATTTCCCACAGCTCACCTCTCAACTCCGGAGGGGTTTCAGGCCAGCTCCTGCTTCCTTTCAGCAGATCATTCAAAGTTCTGTGGGATTCGCTGCATGTCGCTCAGATAGGCGATTCGAGAGCCCTTCACGTTAGATCCTTAAACGCATCACGTCGGGGTCACCAATTTGCGGCGAATGAAGAGACAGGATGCAGCTTGATGCAAGCAAATGTCAATTTATTGTACAGAAGCACGAGTGTTTATACAGTTTCAGAAGCTGCGCGTTTTAAACAGATTGGTTCTTGAAGCTAAGCCTTGCATACTAGGCAATCCCTGACTGGTGGTTAACTACCAGCAATTAACCGCAAGGTGTTACCTTTCCTTGGCGCCATCCTTGGCACCATCCGTCTCCCACTCCCCTGTGCTCTGTAAACATGCCCCATCATGTTAATTGTTGTCTAGACAAGCTCGAGCACATTCCCCTCAGCTAACTGATTGCCATGCATGGTCCTAGTTTCCAGCCCGCTCCTGCAGGATCTTGTAAGGATCATCACATAGGGGCATTTTGGGCTGACATCAAAGGCCACAGCTAATTCCCACTTCACTCCAGGAAGGCATCACCCCACAGCTCAGAGACAGTTGGATGTCAAATGTTCCCCAAGGCCACTTCTGCGGGAGTCTGTGATTACCTACTTGCCCTCACCCCCATGAAGATACTTGGTCCTTTACAGTGGAAGTCAGTGAAGGAGAACCTGTCTGCCTGCGTTTCCTCCTGGGTATCTAAGTCTAACAGAAGAGACACTCAGTTTTACTCTGAAGGTTAGGATTTGTCCTCCTTCCTTGCAAATTTTTGGCTGAGGAAATTGGTCACGTGGGTGGCAAGCTCTGACAACAGAAGGTTGTAAGAGTCATTCAAAGCCAAATCCTGCCTTGGGCTCTGCACCATGCCACTGTTTTGAACATGTGCAGTCCCAGACTCTCTGTTCTTCCAAAGATGCCACACTTCCTTTTTAATTTTAATATAGACTTAGTTTCAAATCCATCTCTCAGCTGTGCCTTCAGGATGTTTCATCTGAGGGCACTAACATATATGTGGGCACATCTGAAAGCAAGACATGTGCCTGAGCTCCCTCCCATACACCATCCTACTGAGGATGGACCTCTACTACTGGGCATCGCACAGGCTCCCTGAAGACAGCACAGGCACTTTTTATTCGCTTCTTTTTCTGGAAGTATATTTAGGGAAGAGGGTAAGAGAGAAGAGAGACAAAAAGCAAAAGAAGCCTTCAAAGTCAGGTGAGAGATGGCTTCAAGCTCTGTCTGAAGCATCATGTGCTTCCTTCCCTGCCTTTTATTCCCCACCATTTCTTCCCCAGGTTTGAAAGATGCCCTGAGGTAGGTTGCCATATTTGCATAGATTCACTTGTAAAAGGAAAATTCTGCTATTGCGCATATCACTGTTTATTGCCACTTTGTTATGGGCACCTGGGGAGTCCATAAAGAAAAGCAAAGAAAAAATATAATGTAAAAAGAATTGCAAACAACAAAAGCCATATTGCATTTCTCAGGAAGCCCTGAAATATGGATGCCTCAGAGAGAAGGCACAGGGGTAAAGCTGACACACAGATACAGCTCTTAATGTAACAGACAACCCCACACCTGCATCCTATCCTAATTACCATCTTTGTTTACAAGTCTATCTGATTGTGTGGATCTTTCCAGCTACTTTAGCATCATTTCATTTTTAGTGCAAATACCGATCATCTAAAGTAGCTTGAAAACTGAACAACAGAAGAGAAATAGGGAAAAAACCCCACCTCATCTCCCAACAAAACATGATAACTATCTACCCCTTCTAAAAAGCAGAGAAATTTCCTCGCTGTAAGCTGGCATGGTGTTCAGGAAGCACGGGTGCAGCTTGCAATCCATATAGCTGGCATTACTTGGCAACTGTTAGAAAATGGTGGTCCTGGATCACTTGCACGTAGCAAAGGTGCCATAGGACTTTCTGAAAACCTCATGCTCTTTGTCTTGTGGCTCTCACTTGTGACTGTAGGTGACTAACTCTGGAGGATGAAACTGGTTCACCTGTACATCCTCCCAACCTTGCCTTGGAGGTTTTTCCCTGTTGCAGGGCCATTATGGTTGTTCATACAACAGCTGCTGAACTCCTGCAGTTTACAGCTCTCCTACAAAGTTTAAAACACCACTGATTTGGGATTCCACCTTGGATAATGACATCTGGTAACCAACATCACCCTGTACAGCAAGGACCCATGACTCTTCACTGTGAAACTGCCAGGCTATATTTCTACCCTTTAGCTGACAGCATTTTGGAAACTGAAGAGAGTCTTCAATACATTATTTTATGATTGTACAAGTTGCCAGTCTTGAGGTTCTTTGACTAACTTCTGCCTTCTCCAGGAACAAATGGTCCTGCTTAAACAATGAGAAATTCCACTGATGCAAAATCAGGATCTAAAACATCCCCATGAACTCAAAAACAACATGACGATTCATGGAAGAACAATCCATTGAAAAATACTCATACAAAAGAAGTACCTCTGGCTCACGAAAACCTTGAGCTACCAATTGCAGGAAACTAGGAAAGTGTTGCTCTTGTAATTTCCCCTCTGCTTTATCATTGACTACTCTAGGGGATAGTATATGTGTGAGAGTGACTGTTGATCTGACAGACTATAATTGTTCTTATATTATATTCCTATGTTTCCTGGGAAGAATGAATCGATGCTGTTGGGAATGGGGGATTACTGCAACACCCTGTGGAGAACTGCCCCCAGCAGTGTTTCACCATGGCAAATTTGTAGTGATATCCTACAACTGTTCTTGCTCACATTGCCAGGAACAGGGAATGGGAATGAGCCATCTACTTCTTGGCCTAAGTCAGGTGCAAGACAAGGCCAGTCCCCAGGATGGCACTGTTGGGGTCTGCAGTGGGTCTGCAGACAAGTTAGTTGACTTCAAAGACTTAGCCATGTACCTTTAAGACAGCCACAAATTGTCAGGTAAGTCAACAGGATGTGAAGAACGAGAACTTAGAACCGCAGCATACGGGCACCTACAGCAACAGCAAATAGCAAGCAAGAAGAACACAAAAACCTATCAGGATCTGAAACATGTACTGTCTAAAATATATAAATAATTTGTATAAACAATAAAGGCCATTTTGTCTAAACCCAGCCACGCAGACATAGTGTTTTTTCAGTCTGCGTCGACCTGCGCCACCACATGGCACTACTGTGTATCAGGGCAAGTAGAAGTGGACGTGAACAGGGTTTTCTTTTCATCATTCTCCCAACAGTTGCTCAAAAAGTTTTCATGAAGAATATTTGTGGAGAAAGCACCAGATATTTGAATAACACACAATATGTCACAGAAGTGTCTGATTCCAAGAAAAAGTCTGGAGGCTCATTTGGTTTAAAAAAAATGAAAATTCAAAAGCCAAAGCTATTTTCAGCTGGAAGTAGAAAATAAATAACTAGTTCCACAGGAATTCTTTGAATGAGCTGGAAAAAATAGCCAGTTCGACAAGCAGAGCTATTTGCAGCATGTGTCTGTAAACAGGAAAGGTTGATGCAAGTTTGAAAAAGCACTTTGTTGAATGATTAGTGTCAGCATGCTAATCTGGATTTGTACCAGAATGTGCTCAAAAACCATAAGACATAAATTTCTCTATGTGATAACTAAACTCTACAGTTTTGTTAGTAAGCAGGAATATTATTAGAGCTAGTTAACCACCCCAAAATCTAAAAAAACCTTTCTTGCTTTAAAAGCCCTCAGAATATCCACCAAGTTCTCAAACACCAGCTCATGATGATTTTTTTTTTAGTCACACTGGATACAAGCATGCAACTAGAAACAAGGAACTAGCTTGTTCACTCCTCTACCCCAAAACACACTCTTGATTGATTACAAAAAGCTGAAACCCAGCATTTACAAAGAGGAAGGTGGTTTAACTTAGGAAAGTGAGCCGAGAGATGAACAGATAGAGCTGAAGGTGGTTGGACTGATGTTAGATCAGGGCAGTGCATAGAAAATTGCTAAGGTAAGATGCAGTTTTACCTATTGTACATCTGTATGTGAAGCAGAACAAATGAAATCCTTCACAGTGTGTTGTAGGATACTAATCCACTTTAAAGTGCATGGTACAGGGATGAGAGCAGTCGACACTGGTTAAGATAAATCTTGCCGTTTTTCTGTACCTTCCCAGATTATTTATTTAATCTTTTTATTTATTTTTTTCATACTAGTGAAATTTTTGTGCATGCCCCTTCAATAATAAATTTCGGCAAGCAGTCAACATAAGCATGGAGATTGACCAGGGGTCCTCAAACTACAGCCTGTGGGCCAGATATGGCCCCCCAGGGTCCTCAATCCAGCCCCCGGTATTTACAGAACCACCCCACCCCACCCCCCCACCCCCCCCACCGGGAGTTGGGGGGGGAAACCAAGCAGCCGCAGATGACTGCCTGCCCTTTCATCCGCGTGCCAGCCCCCTGTTTAAAAAGTTTGAGGTAGAACCTGCTGATTACAGCCATCAGCTTTGTGTTAGAAACTGTCCCCCAAGTGCCAAATGTTGGCCCCTCAATGTAATGTTTATATAGTGTTTAATTTTTAAAATTTGACATTCAACATTTCCTGTTTAAAAATGAATAGGCTTCATTATTTGATTGAAATGAGTGTTCAGATGGCTAATGTGTTTTATTATGGCCATAGAATTTTACTGTTATTTCCCCTCCAGATGCTGCTGTTCCAGGGAAGTCAAAGGGATTCAGTTTTCAGTAGGATGGGCTCTATCCAATGACATGGTATGGTATACAAGCTTGACAATAAGAGGCTTTCCCAGCCTGTGCATATGGCTCCTGGTAGGTTTTTCTTAAAATTGATGGGTGGCTGTTATGGTTCAGTCACCATACAGGAACCTCTCCCCCCTACCTAATATCTTTCATTTGCTATTGAAATGCCAGCTCCCATCTTTGGTTATCCTGTGATAACATTCTCTATCATTCAGTAATTGAATTTTTCAGACAAGTATCTCATTGTTTTCTCCCATGGTGCCCCTTCATGCATGGTAGGATTACCTGAAAGAGAGCTGCAATCCCATCTTAGAATGTTCCCTGAAATTTCTTCAAAACCTCTCCCTCTTGCTATGATCTTCACATATGGCTTTGACAAAACTGAGTGTTTTGAAACCAATTCTCATGTTGCTATGAAACTTGTCTCATTCTTTCCTGTGCTCTGTTTTCTGGGTTTGTCTCTATCTTTTACTATCCTTATGTTATAGAAAGTTTGGAGCTGGGTGTGCTTTTACTGATCTCTGTAAAGGCATTAGGAGGGCACAGTCCTTCCCCATGACAAAGATTTCTCAGCACTGTTTTAATTGTGGTGAGGTGGAAAACAAGAATTCCATTAAGCTGAAAAAGTCAAGTTTTCATACATAGTTTTTGTTCTGGACCATTAACTTTCAGAAATGCTTGGGCTGACATCATCCTCCCCCAACACCTAACACCCATGAGCACAGACATTAGGATAAATCAGCAGCACAGGTGTTTCCCATGGCATCAGAATATGGCTTACATGTTGGAGAACATGCTAGTGCAAAAAGTCCATTCTGGACAAGAAAAAACTGCCCAATAAAAGCTTTATCAAATCCACTATTTTTGTCACCAAAGTCTGAATTATGAAAAATTAACATTTCTGTCTGAAAAACTATCTCCCTCAGCACTAATTGTCTTGTGGATAATAAGAATTTAAGAAAGCAGCTTTTCAGCAGAATGTTTTAATATATCCAAACTAAATTTTATTAGCAGAGAATAATGGGTAATGGAACTGGAAATCAGTAACAGATCTTTCCTATTAAGAAAAAAAAGCTTTTCCAACTTTGTAATATGAAGATATAGTCCATTTAACTCTTAAGAAAGAGTATAATAAGGAAACAAATCCTTACTGCAAGGTCATTATGAAACTCAATCACAAGACATGAACCCACTTCTTGTGGCAGGAAGCATAATTCTCAACATTTACAGATGAGAAAAAGCTATTTATAGGTCTTCAAATCCAAAATTTCTGTTAAAAGGAATTTCTCCATTTCTTCAACATGGACTGGAAACAGATATTAAGGGAGGTATTCTTCTCTATCTTTTTTTCATCCAGGATTTTACTTAAAACTAGATGGCCAGACTCTACAAAAATTGTGGAGACATATCCATAAAGTGATTAATCCTCACCTGTCTTAGGAGTGAATGAATGACCCTGTGGGAATACCTCTTTGCTTCTTTATTAACTGTTGAAGAATCTCAGATGACCAGCTCAGAATAGCCATCTAACCTTTAAAAGATAGAAGTTATGGAAGATGAACCCCCCTCCAATGACTTGCCCCAAACCAAGAATAAGACCAGAATTCTGCTCTTCTCATTTCCAGACCTGTGTTCTGCTGTCCGGCCAGTGGTGACCTCTGCAGTGGCAACACTTTTCCCTGAGAAAAAATCAAGAGCCTATAACATTTCCAATCAGATATTTTGCAACATCTTCTTTTCAGTGCCATCGCAATTTCTAATTGTTTTGAAGTCTTATAAAATATATGTCTTTTGGTACATCTGAATTTGTTTTTTCCAAAGGCAGAAGCAAATTCAAAGTGAGCAGGGTGAGGACAGTAGTGTCAGACAGCACTATGAAGATGTCTTAGAGTAATTAGAAATGGATATTTGGCCTTCTAATGACATGAGACATTTCCCAGTTAGCATTCAAAAACTTTTTGCCTATCCTCATTTTAAGTAATCCTAATAAAAGTTACAGCTCCTGCCCTTGGTGCCCTCATCCACAATCTATGAAAACTCACCATGAGCACTTCCTTTCTTGTACTTTGTATAAATTTGCCTTTGCTTGAATTTTGTGCACACAATATGGTTTCTACTACTTCCTGGGAGAGATTAATTACACAGACCTCTAAATCATTTTATTGCAGAAGTTTGAGTGGACACACACATCTCATCCAATCTCATGTTTGCCAGCCATGAAAATTACATATGTCCTTAAGCAATAGAAAATGCTTGCAGCAAAAAGGACATACCCTGCTGAGTCTCTGAAGGTACTATATACTAATAATAAATAGATATGATTTCACACAAAGGCAGACATAAGAAAACTCAGAGTTGAGAGCCTCTAAAAGTTTAAAGCATGTATCTACCCATGAGCCTATGTGCTCCTTCAACAAGATGTGATCTCTGCAATACTTGCTGTTACAGCACTGAGATGGTTGCCTTACTGTGGGAGGCTGAACCAGAGAAAATCACTGCAAGTCCCCTCCAGCAGCAAGACAGAGTATGTAGTCATATGATTGTGCTGTTCCTGTCTTCTAGACAGGTATTTACAATATGCACTTACATGGTACTCCAACAAAAACAGGCCTTAATTGTATTTAATAATCAAATCTGCTGCTCTACTCAGGTACAGTACAGCTGGCAAGTCAGCATGAATATAAGAAATAAGTTCAATTTTTTTTACCAGTCTTCTTGATTTTCCCTTAAACCCAATGCAAAATACAGTAGGTATATATGATCCAGGAGGCATTCCCAGAGCCAAGATGTTTATATTAATAAAATAATACTAGAAATGGTATTATGCTAATGGAATCAGTCCCACTTGCATTCTGAAAATTTCTCTTCCATCTTATGAGTAATATTTGAAATAGAACTGATTTCCCTGTCCCTCTTTCTCTCTCCCCTCCTCCCTGCTTTTTCTCTATGTCTATTACAAGGATTTTAATGATTTTAATTGAAAGACATTCAAATTGTAACACTCAGCAGCCCATGAGAAGCAATTATTTTTTTCAGTTGCTGATTACCATATCATTTTATATAATTGTTGATGTCTGTTGTCTAATGTATCTCACCCAAAAAGCAATCACATACATGTTGAAAAATAAGGATAAAAATAATAATAAAAAGTCTAACAACACTTCACAACATAGATACAACCTTGAGGAAAGCACAAAACATAAGAGAAAATAACAAAAAAAAGACAAAAAAAAAAAAAGAGAACAGCCCATCTAACTCACTCATCTGCCCAGTAAGTGCATTTGCGGTGTATCAGACAGGCTTGACAGCAGGTGATGGAGGTTGGGGCTTTGCACATACTCTGAAAGGATTTTACTGATTGCAATTACTAACCCATGCTTTGACATAGCACACAATGAAAGACTATAATTAGACAACTATTATTCCTAACTGCTGGTACTAATGATGTTCATACAAATGCCGCTCACTTTGTCATTGCATTATTCATACTTGAGGTGCATTTGTGTATGTGAGTTTATGAAGGAAGAGGGGTGGCAGTTGTTTGTATTTGTGGCACTGAATAAATTATCTAGATTTATGTACACTGTCTCTATAAATCTATATTCCAATACAGAGTCATGTACATTGTTTTTCCGCCTGTATCTGCAGGCTTGCATAGATGGAGATGGAGCAGGAACCTTGGGATAGCACAGTGCAGTTCTCCTGGTCTGCACTCAGAGTCCACAGAAGGACTTACATTGACATTTCTGGGGTTTGGATGAAGCCCTGGATGGGTATGTGGGAGACAGGGATGTGGTTTTCTCTCCTTAGCTTTTGTCTTTTTAGGCTCTCTTAATTCTTTGCACCACATTTCCCCTGCATCACTGTGTGCTGAACAGTGGCTTCTGGATATGGTCTTGTTACAAAGAAGTTTAAGTACAGAATTTTTTTTTTTAACTGACAGAAGATTTTTTAAATGATTTTTAAACTGAAATTATTACCTCTGCTTGGCAGACACAACACAGTGCTGTTGGCAACCTCTTTAAACTGGGAGTGTGGAGGGCTTTCACTGAAGTCAGAGCATATTGGCCATTGTATGCCTCTGGAAACTTTGGGATATAACTAAATGTGGGGAGCTATTCTGGAATAATTAATTTCTAATAATTAATATTAATAATGCTTAATGCTAAGAGAAAGTAATAGCTAGCAAGAATCGCTAAAGTTGATTAATTTGGGCTACAGCAGTCTGACTAAAAAAAAAGAGCTTGCAGAAAGGGAATTAAGAAAAGCTGTTCCATGTTAAATGTACACTATACATTAATCTGAACAAACGTATCTGTGTAGGAGAGCCCTTTTGATTTATTTTATCTTCTGGTAAAGGGCATTCTAGTTAAATGTTGCTAAAAGTTGAGTCACCAGTGGGACAGGGGCTTTGTACTCAGCGTGGGAGCAGAGCTGCAGGATATGCCAGGTCTGGTTTTATCCCTTCCTCTTGCCTTAGCTGTGTGCATTGCAGTTCTCACTGTAGATACCAGCATTACAATTATTGCATGAATAATATATTGTCATTTATACAGCCTAACTTAGGTAATGTGAAATCCAGAGGCAAAAGAAAATTTGCTCCAATTTTACAGTCAATAATATTTTCAATTGATTTGCTTCTGCATCATCAGGATGAAAACAACCATACAGCCCTGCAACACTCTCATACTTCCTGCCAGTAAACATTTAGTCATGAACATTTTGGACTGCATTGAGAATTTCTCCCAGGAAAGTCAGTCACAGTGAAATGCAAGCGTACCCATTAATGACAAAATCATAAAGCACAAAATAATACAAAACAAGAGTAATAAACCTCTCCAAGGAATTGCATCATTGTTAATAAAACAAGTAATCAACAGACCATTGTTTGAAAGCAATGCTTATTGCATAACTGCATAGATGGAGACATAGCAGCAGCAGCCTGAAAAAAGGGTGTCCTGAAAGTATCTACTCTGTGAGAATCATGAAATTTAGGAGGTCTTTTGCTGGTGGCCCCTCTGCAGATTTGCTTTCCTAGAGAAGGGAACACCTAACCTTCTCTAGCCCCTAAATTCCAGTTTGTGATTTATCAGCAGGAAATAGCAATTTGGGTACTGAAACCAATGAAGACCCAGCAGACTGGGACGCGGAGGAGGTGCTCAAATGATCCACTTGTACTGATGTATGTGCTTCCACAGGTCCTCACTGTGGTTAGAGGAGGCAGGCTAGGGGAAAGTAATAAAAGCGGCATGCAGAGAGCCATGGCCAGGGATTGTGCAAGGAATTGCAGAAGCTCATGCTGCTCCTAGAGTTGAGGGGGTCTCAGCCAGGGGTTTCTCCTCTTATAGGAAGAGAAGGGAGAAGGAGAACTGGGATGAGACACCAGCACCATCTGCCTTTCCCTTTGTCTCTCTGCATGCCTTTCCACTTTCCTTGCATCAGACTTTTTTACCCAGAGGCCCAGCTGCAGAGGTTTCCTAACAAGAATGAATTTAGCCTGAGTTATGGCAGTTCCTTGTCATAAGTCTCTGGGGCTTTCTTTTTGGAAGCTGGAGTTGTTAATGTCTGGCTTTCCCAGCTTTTGCTGTGGTAGCATCACATAGCAAGTGATAAGGCCTGTCACTGTTTGTAAATGTCAAGTGAGGAGCAGGGAGGCCATGTGTTCAGGGTCAGGTAGATGTACTTTGCATCCTGCCGTCTCATAAACTGTCCAGGCTTTCTTCATCTCCCCAGCAGGGTTTCCAGCCACAGATGTCCCCAAGACCTGACAAAGTGGTGACAACCCTGCTGCAGGGTGGATAGATAAATGGCAGCATGGAGAGGAGATTTGCAAGGACATTTTTGCAGGACAGGATGGAAATAGGGGACTCTGTGTGCTGGCATGGACTTGCTTTGGCAAAGCAGGTGACACCCCATACAGTAGCACCCTGTTCCACTGGTCCTGCTTCCTACACTGGGTATTTTCCAAATGCACTCTGCTTTTACAGTGCTAGGAGCAGAGCTCTGTAAAATACCTGGCTATCCATCTAAAAAGTAATGCACCGTGTTTTCAGTGCTTATGTTTAACATGTGAAACATCTGCTGTGAGTACCTGCTTCATGAGAAGGAACCTTTCAAGCTAAAATCCCCAGCACTCAAGAAATGTGCCTTTGCTGGATGAAACTTCATCAGCAAAAGGCTCATCCCAAACATCCAGATCCTGGCTTGGATCCAAATCTGGAAGCCATATGTCAGCAAGGAAACCCATTCCCAAAACTGACAGTCTGGGACATTTTCCTGTCTCAGGAAACTTTTTTGGCTTTCCAAGACCTGAGCACAGGAGATCTGCACAGAGGAAAGGAACTGCCATAGCAGATCATACCTTGGACCTGGAGCAGCTTACGGGCATGACATTCTGTACTCCAGCATTATACACCTTTTGATATTAAGGTCCCAGCATTTAAGCCAGGTGTGTTAGTCTTAAATACAAGAGCAGCTCCATTGCTTCAGGAAGACAACACAGGATTTAAACTATGCATGTGTTTAAGCACCTGGTGTATGAGCCTTTCTCTCCAGTACACTTCTCAGTCCCCTGGGCTTAATTTCATCTCCTTCCACTTTATAGTCTATGGCCTCTGCTATAAATTCAGAGCACCAGGGAACTGATTTTTTAAAAGATACTTTCTTCTTGAAATCTTGAAGGTAAAAAGCAGATGATAATATATATCAGTTAAATGGATTTCTAAAAGCATTGTCCTGGTTTCAGCTGGGATAGAGTTAATTTTCCTCTTAGTAGCTGGTGCAGTGCTGTGTTTTGGATTTGGTGTGAGAACAATGTTGATAACACACTGATTTTTTTTGGTTGTTGCTGGGTAATGTTTATACTAAGTCAAGGACTTTTCAGTTTCTCAGATCTTGCCAGCCAGAGGGCTCAAGGGGCACGGGAAATTGGGAAGGGACACAGCCAGGACAGGTGACCCAAACTAGCCAAAGGGGTATTCCATACCATAGAACGTCATGCCGAGTATATAAGCTGGGGGAAGTTGACTGGGGCCTGCTGATCATTGCTTGGGTATTGTCTGAGCATCAGTGGGTCAGTGATGGTGGTGGTGAGCAATTGTACTGTGCATCACTTGTTTTCTTTTCTTCCTTCCCTTTGGAATTTGTTCCTCTCCCCTTCTCCCTCCTTTTCGTTATAATTATTATTATTATTGTGATTATTACTTTTATAGATTTTCTTTTTCCCTATTTTTTTTTAATTATTAAATTGTTCTTATCTCAACCCTTGAGTTTTACATTCCTTCCCAATTCTCCTCCCTGTCCCTGGGGGGGGGGAACAACACAATGACAGATGATACAGGGACAGGATACTGAGCAAGTGACTGAGTGGTAGTTACTGGCTGGGGTTAAACCACAACAGTTTTTTGGCAAGCAATGTGGGGCACCAAGAGTTGATATAATGACAGATCTGACTAGAGTGTTTTAAAACAAAATTTTTACATTTATTCTTTGTATTGGTTAAATACTCACTGACCACAATATTTTCTTTGTTCTCAAAGTTGCTGCTCATGATCTCAGGGTTGCGTTATGTACTTTACTTGCAGTATGTGTTCCCTGTGGTGCTGTTTATGGTCCATGGGGCCTGGGTTAAAGTTATCATTGTGTTGTACTTTATAGTGCTGATTTATGATATGATAGACTTGCTGGCCGTGAAGCTAATCTGGTCTGTGTACTCAGCATTGCCATCGCCCCTGTTCTTCAGTCATTCTCTGGCAGGGATTATTGATAATTGCACCTTTATCTTTTCCTTTTTGGAGAGCCAATCACACAATCTATTTTCCTACACCTTCTCCTTCTCTTCTAGGCCAATTACAGAAGCATTTAAGGCTTTTGAAAAATGTGAGTATCCTTGGGATGTTGAGACCAGCATATTGTGGCCCTGAATCTATTGCTGGGAATGATAAATGTGGTTTAAACCATGTTGAGAATTAAGCAACCAGCTGCAGCTATTCTGACCCCTGCAAAAGGCATTGCAGCTACTCCAACTGCCGTGACAAGCACCGCAGCCATTCACACCACAGCGATAGGTATTGTGGCTACTTCAACTGCTGCAACAAGCATCATGGTTACTCAAACTTTGGCGATAAGCACCATGGCTACTCAAAACCTAGCAAGTGGCATTACAACTACTCCAGCCCCCACAACAAGTGATGCAGAAGACCAACCCATGCCAGTATCAGTTGCTCCTATACAGAAGAAGAAGTGGACATGGAAAACAGCTCGTTTAGTAAAGGACAACAAAGCAGGACCATCACAGGAACAGGAGGAAGAGGCATAACAAGAGGTAACCACTTCATCCCTATCCCAGAATGAGCTGCGAGATATGTGAAAAGATTTTGCTCATCATCCAGGTGAGCACACTATCACCTGGTTGCTTTGATGCTGGGATAATGGGACTAATAGTTTGGAATTAGAGGACAGGGAAGCCAAGCAGCTGGGATCACTTTCTATGGAAAGGAGCATTGACAAGGCAATTGGAAGAGGGACACAAGTCCTCAGTCTTTGGAGGCAACTCCTTTCAAACGTGAAGGAAAGGTATCCCTTCAAGGAGGATATTACATGTCACCCAGGCAAATGGACTGCAATAGAGAGAGGTATCTAGTATCTGAGGGAATTAGCCATGAAAGAGATGATTTATGATGACCAGAACAATGCGCGGTTACCCACAGATCCTGACAAAGTCCTATGGGCAGGACCCATGTGGTGGAAATTTGTATGGAGTGCACCATCTTCATATGCCAACTCATTGGCAATAATGAGCTGAAAAGATGACATGCCAGCAGTGGTAGATGAAGTGATTCGCCATTTCCTAGAATACGAAGGTAGCATGTCTAATTCCCTCATCTGAGCTGTGGGAGTACTAGTTCAGCATCTCAAAGAGGACAGATCCTACTCCCCACCTGTATGGACCCACATCTCAGCTATTAACATTAAGCGCCCTTCTGCTTGAGAGGAAGAATATAGGAGGTACACACCATGGGGTACCCTGTAGTTTTACCTGCAGGACCATGGAGAGGATATGAGGAGGTGGGATGAAAAACCTACATCGATATTGGAGGCATGGTTACGTGAATTACAAGGAAAAACAATCACAAATAGGGGTTCTTTTAAGAAGGCTGCTGCTCCGATCTCTAGTGGGCAGTTTCCTAGACAGATTGGAAAGGCTGATTTTACTCTCAATCCTGTGAGAAGGAATTCTAATCTATTTTTACAAGGCATAAGTGGGCACAACTGCGACTGCTCCATGCAACAGCTGCTCTGCACTGTTTGCTGCCATGGTAGAGAATCCTATGACCAGGATTAGAGGGACCCTGTCTCCAGCCAGGTGGAGGAGAGGGACAACCAGGTTTACTGGACTGTGTGGATCCAATAGCCTGACATGAAAGACCCACAAAAGCTCTAGTGGAAACTACTGCATAGTGTACTCTAATGTCATCAAGCTATGAGGGGGCAGAACCCATTTGTCTTTCTGGAGTGACAGGGGGACCCCAACAGCTAACTGTATTGGAGGCTGAAATAAGTCTGATTGGAACGAGTGGCAAAACCACCCCATTGCCACACAAGCCCTCTCAGAAGACCCTTCTGTTGTGGGGTTGCTGCAGATCGAAGAACAATAGGTGCAATTGCTAACACAATGGTGCACCAGCAGCAATATCGCACCAAATGAGACTCCCTGATTCCCATCCATAAGCTGATTTTCCAACTGGAGGGCCAAGGAATGATTAGCAGAACCTATTCACCCTTTAATAGCCCCATATGGCCAGTGCAAAACTCTAATGAAGAATAGAGATCAAAGGTGGAGTATTATGGCCTGAATGAAGTCACAACACTATTGAGTGCCACAATGCCAGGCATGCTAGAACTTCAATATGAACTGGAATCAAAAGCAGCCAAGTGCTATGCCACTACTGATATTACAAATGCATACTTCTTGATCCCTTTGGCTGCGGAGTGCAGGCCACAGTTTACCTTCGCTTGGAGGGGTGTCCAATACACCTGGAATTGACTGCCCCAGGGGTAGAAACACAGCCCTACCATCTGCCATGGACTGATCCAGGCTGCACTGGAACAGGGTGGAGTTCCAGAACATCTGCAGTACATTGATGACATCATCATATGGGGCAATACAGCAGAAGTTTTTGAGAAAGTGGAGAAAATTATCCAAATCCTTCTGAAAGCTGGTTTTGCCATAAAACAAAAGGACCTGCACAGGAGATCCATGTTATGGGAATAAAATGGATGTCGTGAGATCCAAATGGATGTGGTCAACAAATAACAGCTATGTTTCCACCAACTAATAAGAAAGAAACTCAGGCTTTCTTAGGCATTGTGGGGGTTTGGGGAATGCACATTCCAAATTACAGTCTGATTGTAAGCCCTCTCTATCAAGTAACCCAGAAGAAGAATGACTTCGACCCTGAGCAACAACAAGCCTTTGAACAAATTACACAGGAAATAGCTCAAGCAGTGGCCCTTGGGCCAGTCCAGACTGGGCATGATGTAAAAATGTGCTCTACACTGCAGCCAGGGAGAATGACCCAACCTGAAGCCTCTGGCAGAAAGCACCAGGGGAGACTGGAGGTCGACCCTTGGGCTTTTGGAGTTGGGGATATAGGGGGATCTGAGGCCCGCTCTACTCCAACTGAAAAAGAGATACTGGCAACTTATGAAGGGGCTCGAGCTGTTTTAGAAGTGATTGGTACTGAAGCTCAGCTCCTCCTGGCACCTTGGTTACCAGTGCTGGGTTGGCTGTCCAAAGGGAGGGTTTCCTCTACACATCACACAACTGATGCTACATGGAGTAAGTGGGTCACACTGATTACACAACGAGCTCAAATAGGAAATTCCAGTCATCCAGGAATCTTAGAAATTATTATGGACTGGCCAAAAGGCAAAGATTTTGGGATGTCACCAGAGGGGGAGGTGATGTGCTGAAGAAGCCCCATTGTATAATGAACCATTGGAACATGAGAAGCAATATGCCCTGTTTACTGATGGGTCCTGCTGTATTGTAGGAAAGCATTGGAGGTGGGAGGCAGCTGTATGGAGCCCCTTATGACAAGTCGCAGAAACTGCTGAAGGAGGTGAATTGAATCAGTTTGCAGAGGTGAAAGCTATCCAGCTGGCTTTAAACAGTGTTGAACGAGAAAGGTGGCTGATACTTTACCTCTCTACTGACTCATGGATGGTGACAAATGCCTGGTGGGGGTGGCTGAAGCAATGGATTTTAAAGAAAATGTATTTTGAACTAAGAAATTTAAATTGCTGAAGCTGCTAAATGGCAGAACCAGGCTTTGTCCCTTGTATAGTCCTAATCCAAGGCTGGTTTAAAACCCAGTCAAGTTAATCAGTGGGAGAATAGAAAAACAGTAGATGATCAATTGTATACACAGGTGCTCTCAGAAGCAGGTACCCAGAAGCAGAGGAAACTGACCTTCCCACTGTAGGAATGTATTCTTTGAGGCTGGAATACATTCCTAACCCCAGAGCAGGACCTGGAGCTCCTCCAGAGGTTCCATCAGTCACTGTGGTAATGAGACATGAACCCTGGAAACAGGGAGATTTGGTTGCTTGGCAGAGTAAAATGCCGAGATTGAGAGATGATGCAGAAAGATGTGCACAAATGTTATCTGGAATTGTTATAGATTATACTCCTATCTGGAATGATATGAAACCTCTACTGAGAGAATTATTCCAAATGGAAGAGAGGTAAAGAATTATTCAAAAAGATAGAAAAATTACTCAGAGAAGACAAGGACTTAATCCTTGGCCAAAACAAGATCCTAATTGGCAGTCTCAATTAAATTCTAATACTTTAGAATGTCTGTTTGTGGAACTTCAGGACATATGCAATGGGAATGCCCACTTCACTCGACAGTCTCGGAACAAGGATCGATACCCCCACATCATCCATGTCCTCATTCTGAATAGACCAATAAGATTCTCAAGGAACTGCTGAGAGATGAATCTGGAAGGAATAGAGGTAAATGAGTACGGAAAAATTGCTGCAAAGGTAAATGAAATTCTATTTGATTTTTTATCAGAAGAAAACGTTATTGTTAAAGATGTAGAAGGCAAGGAGGTGAAATACCTTTCTGCACCCCTTCCAATTGTTTTAACTGGAAAAATTGCATGGGGAAGATTCGTATTTTCTCCTAATTCCCCTATATCATTATTAGGGAGAGACCTTTTGCAGGAATTTGGTACTCGGGTATCTCTAGTGCCTGACAGGATCCAGTTAATCCTTATGGGTTCTGAAATTGTGCATGTTTTAAAAAATTAAGAACCTCATTTTTAAATACCATTGGGATTGGAAGCAGTTCCCTGAGAAATGTAGAGTACCTCGAGTGAGGATTTAAGATTATTGCTGTCAGCAGAGCTGGTGGTAATAAAAACAAAAGGAGGGACTCCCCCCTCTATTAAACAATGTCCTATTGTTTCTGAAGAAATCCCAAGCATTCAAATAAATTGAATTTTTCCTGAAAAAAGGAATTCTCAGAGAATGCCAAAGCCCTTATAATACCCCAATTTTACCTCTAAGTAAGCACAGAATAGATGAAGATGGGGATCCAAAGTATAGATTTGTTCAGGATCTCTGTGCGGTGAATGAGCATGTTGCCTCACCCGAAAGTTCCAGAGCCTAATTTAATACTTACTCAGATACCACCATGGGCAAACTATTATACTGTCTTAGATTTAACTGGAGCATCTTTTAGTATCCCTATAAGAGGAGAGACAATTTTTGCCTTCTCATGGCAAGGAAAGGAATTAACATGGACTCGATTACCCCAAGGGTTTACTAGTTCACCTACATTTTTTTCTCAAATTTTATCTAATGATCTTAAAGACTTAAATTTTCCAGGACATTCTACTTTGGTTCAGTATGTGGATGATCTTTTTAGCTAGTCATACAGAAGAAGAATGTATGAGAGACACTGAATACCTGTGTATACAACTTGCAAAAAAGGGATACCGTGCATCTCTATCCAAATTACAACTTTGTCTATGACAGCTTATTATTCTTGTACTCTAGATCCAGTAATTAAAGGAACTCCCCTTTGTATACGGGCTATAGCAACTGCTGCTGAGTTAATGGAAAGAACACGGACTGTTGTCCTGGGACACCCCCTGACAGTATGTGTACCCCATGAGGTGGAAATACTTTTGAAACAATATGCAGAAAAAGCGCTTTCTCCACAAAGGGCACATCAATATGAAGCAGTGCTTTTACCTGCAGACAATGTGAAACTTGAAAGATGTAATAACCTTAATCCAGCTACATTACTGCCACTGCCTACAGAGGGAGAAAAAGATGATCACAATTGTGGACCAGTGGTAACCACAACGAGTAAGCCACAAGATGATTTAACAGATCAACCTTTAGATAATCCAGATTTGAGTCTTTTTACAGATGGATCATCATACTATGAAGACAGCTGGCGCTGTACCAGATACGCAGTTACCACAGAGTTCAAGTTTTATTGGCTGGACCTTTAGATCTCCCAATTCTAGGTGCACAAGGTGCAGAAATTGTTGCTCTCACTGAGGCTGCAAAATATGCACTTGGACTGTTGAGTTAACCTTTACACAGACTCTAAATATGCATTTGGAGTTTGTCACGCTACAGGTATGCTATGGAAAGAGCATGGATTTCTTACCTCCTCAGGTAATACCACAGCACATAGAACTTCAATTAAAGGATTGTTAGAGGCAATACAACTGCCCACAGAATTGGCAGTGATTTATGTAAAGGCCCATACCAACCGCCGAGACAATGTATCTCGAGGAAATGCCTTGGCTGATCAAGCAGCAAAAGCTGCCGCATGGCAAGTGATTTGAGCCATGACTGATTCTGACTGAACAGGATAAGGCTGAACTCCCAGATGTAACTCATCTCTACAAAGATCTACCTGAAGAAGACAGACAAACCTGGGAGAATTTGGGAGCACAACAATGTGATAGACAGTGGCTATTAGGAAGTAAACAGTAAATACCAAAGAGGTATTTACTACCTGTCACTCGCTGGCAGCACAATAGATCTCACGGAGGACCAGAAAGTATTGCTCTCAAAATCCAACGATTGTGGGCAACACCTGGAATTTATGCAGCAGCCAAAAGAATTTGGGAGAGTTGTCGGCTATGTAAAGAGTCTGCCTCTTAAAGAATGAGCACACTGCTGGGAAAGCGACCTCCAGTGACATATCCTTTTCAAAAACTTCAGACTGATTATGCCAAAATGCTTAAAGTAATGGGGTTCACATACCTCCTTGTTATTGTTGATCAATTGTCAGGGTGGGTGGAAGCTTTCCCTACTCGGAAAAATGACTCAAAAGCAGCTGTTAAAGGTCTCTTAAAGGAAATTATTCCTAGATACGGAGTTCCAGAGGTAACCGATTCTGACAGGGGAGCTCATTTTTCTGCAGCTATATTAAAATAGATCTATCATTCATTAGGAATTTGATCACAATTACATACTCCCTATCATCCAGAATCCTCAGGACAGGTAGAGAGAACAAACAGAACTCTCAAAGAGAAATAAGTCAAATTTTGTAAACAGACTGGGTTAAAATGACATGAAGCTTTGAATTTAGTTTTATGGAATATAAGAAATACTCCCAGATAACCAACTGGAGTTTCTCTGGCAGAAATTCTCTTTGGAAGGATTATAGCGGTACCGGGAACTTATGTCCCAGCAAAGAAAAATTTGTTGGATGGAGATGAACGGGTAACCCAATATTTATCATATTTGCAAAATTCTTTTTCGGACTTGAGAAACCATACATATTGGTATCAAGGAATTAAGATCTTGGTTCCCTAACCTATCAACATGGTTAAAGAAACTAATCATTATATTAACTATTATGATTTTTATAGTTCTGTCTGTGATTGTATTAGTGCAATGTTGTGTAATTTGTGTGACTGGCTTAGTAGCAAAATTACAAGAAAGGACTTGGAAATATGTTAGCTATTAAACTATTGCAAGTATGCAATGAAAAAACAAAAGGAGGGAATTGTTATAGAAAATGTATTTTGAATTAAGAAATTTAAAGTGCTGAAGCTGCTAAATGGCAGAACCAGGCTTTGTCCCTTGTATAGCCCTAATCCAAGGCTGGTTTAAAACCCAGTCAAGTTAATCAGTAGTAGAATAGAAAAACAATAGATGATCAATTTGTGTACACAGGTGCTCTCGGAAATGCAAATGTTTCTAGAAAAATTACTATTTGTGAATAGGAATTGCTTGTTCAAAGACTAAGCGCGCTTGAAGGATTGTGTGAGTTAAAGCAGGCAGAAAGAAGATCATGATCCGAGGAGGACCTTGGAACTGAGGCAGAGACTGGAACCAAATAGATGAATCAACTGGGACAGGGTCAGGTGATGGATTTGCAGAACTGACAAGACCAAAAGAAGCTTCTAAAAACTTTGGACATTGACTAATGATTTGATAAGTGTATATAAGCTGTGCTGTATCCCTTTGTTCTCTGCCACTCGCTGAGGTGGTGGCCCAACTGAGTTGTGATTAAAGCAAGCCTAGTGGTACCCATGTCTGTATGAATTTTTCCTTTAGCAACTAGCCCAATTTTACAAGCTTAAAGTATTATCATTTTATTGATTTCCATAATAAATTATATTTTTCCATCCTCTGTCTCTCTTTCCTTGCACTGACTGAATTAAACTTTGGTGTTTTCTTTACCTGCTGCTAAAGCTGAGCTTTTAGATGATATTAGGGTAATGATGATAAATTTTAGCCTCAAGCCAAACCATTAACACATTAAAAATATTTTTTTTTTCCAAATAAGTTCTGTTATTGGAATCTAGGATTCATCCCATCTGCAAGCTCAGAGGCTACTTCAACACGGTGTCTTTACTGTAATTCTTTGTGGATATGAAGATTTGCTCTAAAATAAATGAGAAAAGAGAGGAAAGAATGAATGAAGGAATACAGATGGAGAATCAACCAGAAGGGGAGAAAAAGAGGAGAAGTAAAGGGGGAAAAAGGAGAAAGGAGGAAGACAGCAAATAACATCAAGAAGAAATAGAACAATGAGGGAAAGAAAGGAGAAAAATGAGATAATGCAGGTAGCAATGTACTAGCAAGCCTGCTGCTACCTGTGTGTGTCTCTGGGAAGATGCAAAGCTGGCTCTACACAGAAGCACAAGTGCCACACAAGTATGCAGACACAAAGAATCAGATTTCACCCCTGCCTTCTTAACAGACCTGGCATCTCATCTCAGAAAGGCCTCAGACACACTGTTGTAATATTCCTACAAAAATCTCAGCTGTCCCCATGATGGACTAGGAAGAACCTGACCTAAGCCTGATCCAATATTAGTATCTGTACTATGGCCTCAGTCTCAGGTGGTGTTTTACTGGTATAAGTTTATTCTCTGAAGCTACTGCAAAGGAGGTCATATTCCAGTTTCTGTCTGTAGGAGGTCACTCTGTGTACTTGACCTGATGGATAGTGCCCCATGCTCAACAGAGTATAGATTCTGCAGATGGTGATCTTCAGTAGAGCAGCTCAGGGGTCCAAATCCATTAATTGTTCTTCAGCCACTATAAAGGGAGGCAGTTCATCATGCCACTATGGCATCTTACAGGGTTAACCCTTTATCCCTCACTGATGCCCCATCTCTGATTTGGAGTACAGCTCAATAAATCCTATGCTCCCCGTGTAGTTTGTGAGTAAGTGCTGCTGTGCTCCTCCTATTCACCAGATCATACATGCCTGACTGGTTGTTTTGCTTGCAATGCTACTGAATGAGTGAGGTCCCCCATGGAGGTGCACAGGCAGCGATGTCAGCTTCAGCAACAGGCAGCCCTTGGAAATCAAGCTGGCTCAAAGCAACACAGGAGTTCTGAGGAGCTCTGGTTGGGGAAATTACCTACACACAGAGATTCCCATAGAAAAAAAACACACATTGCTTCCTACTCTATTTTTCTCACATTTTTTTCCTGACAGGTGAGACTTTGGGAAGAAGCTGCTTAGCATCTGCCACCATTTGTGCATGCAGAGAAAACAGTTTCAGAGCCTTGTTTCGTCTTGCCCTGTAACATTGTGTCTCATTAGCTTACACTGTGATAGGATTCATCTGAATGGAAGCAGATATCTGCGGCACAGACATCTCCATCAGAGAGCACCACCCCAGGCTCCCTTTAGAGTCAATGGAGGCAAACCCACAGTCCTAGTTTACAATTTGTCTCATCTCATGGTGGACATCTAAGTCATACAAATCCCCTTCTATTTCTAAAGGAAGTCTGGGGTGACTTGCTTAGATATATCAGCCTACATCTGAGATCAGATGAGTTGCACGCAGCTGTAGCTTCTTCTTGGTCCAGCTGCTTACAGACAACTCTTGTACTGTATTTGTGTGGCTTACATAAGCATCCACAGTATGATTCAAGCTGGCAAATACCACTACCACACAATGAAATACATATACTGCACAGAAGAAGCAAAGAGGTGTCTATCATAGGAAAAATAATTTAATCACAGGGCTGGAATATGAAATAAAAGCGGAGAAAATTGAATCCCATGTCCTTTGCTAAAGATATTCCTTGTGCTCTAAAAGGAGGCATGATCTCACAGACAAAAGCTGATTTACCATGACTAGCGTCTGGGCTAAAATCTCATTAAAAGAACAGACCAAAGCCCATGGTTTTAAGCTCCAGACAGGTGTGGCATCACAGCTCCCTGCAAACTTTCCCCTCTCAGTCCTGGACAAGTTGATGGTTCTTCAAATGTTACCCCAATAGCTCTTTGCTCTGAACTCACAAAAGTATTTCAAAACAATCTAATGAACTAAGGGGGAATGTCAGACTCACAAGATCTCTTGTGTGGGCATTCTGGGACTGCACAGATATTTCAGTAGTCTGGAGTTTACTCTGAGTAGAACAGAAGATGGTGGTTGGCTCTAAAACAAAGCCTCTCCTGAGGTGTCTGGTATCTGACACCACAGCTCCAGCAGTAGACTAAATAGGTCTGGGCACGGGTTTAGGTACTGAACTAAGAGCACCCAACAAGTTTTATTTTTAGCATTATCCTTGGCATGATTTTAGCTGATGCCAACTAGTGCTCTCCCACACAGTTCTTTTATAAGGGGGATAGCTCAGACTGGGAATGATTCTGGATGAAGTCTGGATAACATTGCTTTGTTTTGGGAGGAAGAGAGTTTATCCGCATGGATGAGCTTTAGTCGGCACAGACAGCGCATCTTTAGCTGAGCATACCCAGCTGATATGTCCTTAAAATTGGGCTAAACCATATTAATATTCATCTGGATGAATCATATCGTGATCAGTGTGACTTAATAAGACTGGCAATCCTACCAGGATCCTACAATAAAAACCTACCTGATGCCTCACTGCTGCAGCCAGACTCATCAGAAAGCTGTGCTGTCCTCCATCATTTCTCAAGGCTAACTACTTCCTGGTAATGCTGACTAACCAAAGTATACCTCCACTTGGAATCTATATTCCTAGTACCAACTCCAAAACTGAAAAACCATCAGGCTACATTACACAGTACAGGGTTAAGTGGTACATTTTCCTCTATCCCTCAGTTTAAAAAAAAAAACAAACAACAAACCAGCAAAGGATTTATGCATGTCCTTTCACCTGTGGAGTGCCTCCTTTTTCACTGTGCTCATTGCAGGAAAGGTGGAACCACAATAGAAATGTGGAATTTAAGTGCAGTAGTGCACAGCTTACAACGCAGGACTCCTTTCAATGAATGGATCGTTCACATGGGAGATCGGCAAAGGTGAACAGTGCAGCCAGGGAAATGCATGATACTGTAAATGTGCAAACAGAAGCAGCCATAAAAGAAAGCAGCACTTAGGCTTCAGGGCACAAAACTATGCACCTGCAGATACTAGGAATGACTTCCCTAAGGCAGTCAAGAAGAGCATGGAGCCAAGTGTCCAGAAGCTTCATGTCCCAAGAAGGGCATCTCCACAGTTCTCCTTCCTCTACCTACACAAATTGACTAGAAATAAGGCACCATTTTTGCATTGCCTGTTAACTCTGCATTAGCTAAGGCAGGTGTCTGATGGCCATTCCTAGGATCTGACAGACAATGTACCTAAGAGGACAAATTCACTCTCACATTTACTAACAGCTAGTATTGCTGCTGGCAGGCACACCACAGGGAGAAGGATTAGCTAAAGCATAGAGAACAGCCCCATATTCTGCCTTGTAAAGAAGCGTTTGTAACCCAGTGCAATGTGGCATTTATAGTTACTGTGGCTGTACCAGAGAGCTTTAGTCTGCTGGGCTGTAATGCTAAGCCTGGTTTTGAAAGAAAAGAAATACTAACTAGGTTTGGACTATTTAATGGATGATATTTTTATTTTATTCCATTTGAACCATGTTTTGGTTAAGCTTGCATTTAATTTGAAGGATTGAGCAGTTTCCCAATAAATCTCATAGTAAGATCTAAATGAGGAATACACTTACAAACAAACAAACAAACAAAAAAACCCCCCAAAACAACAAAACCCTTTCTTTTACTGATAACAAGGCCTATTACTTTCCAGACTCTCTTTGGTTTCAACACCGTATAATCTCTCAGCTGCAAACAAGAGACCAAGACAGCCCTGGCTAGAGCTACTGTATAAATTTGTCCTTGATCATTGTTGTCACTGGAGAGATCCCAAAGACCCTGCCACATGTTTAGATACAGATGGTAAATAGGTTTTTCAGCTAGTTCATAGATAATTCACAAGTAGTTTGGTAGGGAAAGCCAGGTTTGCACCCAATGAGAAAAGAGAACTCTTTAAAATAAAAATAATCCTGTGTTTTGAAGTTAATGTTTTGGTACAAGGCTCATCATATTTTTGTCCCCCACCATTTAGACACAGTGGATGATATCCCCCAACTTGTGAACTTTTTTAAAGCATAGCACCTAACCTGGGCAATAATTTATTTCAAATGCCACCTTTCAAGATGTCCTGGTTTCAGCTGGGATACAGTTAGTTTTCTTCTTAGTAGCTGTAGCTGGTGCAGTGCTGTGTTTTGGCTCTGATGTAAGAACAATGTTGATAGCACACTGATGTTTTTAGTTGTTGCTGGGTAATGTTTATACTAAATCAAGGACTTTTCAGTTTCTCTGCCAGCCAGAGGGCTGAAGGGGCACGGGAAATTAGGAGGGGACACAGCCAGGACAGGTGACCCAAACTAGCCAAAGGGGTATTCCATACCATATGATGTCATGCTGAGTATATAAGCTGGGGGAAGAAGAAGGAAGGGGGGGACATCCAACATTATGGCGTTTGTCTTCCCGAGTAACCATTACGCGTGATGGAGCCCGGCTTTCCTGGGGATGGCTGAACACCTGCCTGCCTGTGGGGAGTGGGAAATGAATCCCTTGCTTTGCTTTGCTTGCATGCACAGCTTTTGCTTTACCTATTAAATTGTTATCTCAACCCTTGAGTTTTACATTCCTTTCTGATTCTCCTCCCCATCCTTCTGGGTGAGGGGAGAGTGAGTGAGCAGCTGTGTGGTGCTTGGTTGCTGGCCGGAGTTAAACCATGACAGCTGGATATGTAACAAGATACTCTTGTCCCATCTGTAGCAGTGTACATGACAGTGTATATCAGTCTAACACAAGGCAAGGTGATACATGGGGAAGAAGTTGCTTTTCTCCTTCCTTCCCGCTTTTTTTTCTGCCTTGATCTAGGAAGGGAGCCTGGAAGTCAATGCCATGTCCATGGTGCTCCCATTAGACTGTCTTTGATATGGCAAACAGAAGAGGATGCTCAACATATGCTCTGTGCTACAACACAGGGACAGATGTAATGGGACTGATGTAAGCACTACCTGTGATGATGACACCCCAAACTTCACTATGCCTTAAGACAGTGATTAACCAGGCTCTTTCTGTTTAAACATCAGGAATGCATTTTCCCCAGGAGTACCCTCAGCACCCACACTGGGACCAACACCCTTGCAACGGCCGGTGGGAAATTTGCTGGACATGACCTGGTTGGTGTCTCCAAGGCCTAATTGGCATCCTCTGCAATTGGTCTGGCTTCAGCTGCAAGAAGAGAGTAAATTGTCTCCTCATTTCACAGATGGGATGGGGGAAGGGGTGACCATTGCATGTCTGTGTGTCGGTGTCAGGGGATGGCAACAAAGGATGTGAAGGACACGATGCTTCCAAGGCACTTGCGTATTTGGCTTATAATCTGATGAGTGCAAGGCAGGTGGCAGAGTCTATGTCATACCCTGCGGGGAGTGGAGAGGGAAGGGAAAGAAAGGGACACACACATAACAAATGACTGGTGCAGATGGGAAGTGCCAGCTCTTTTCACTGGAAGAGAGCTGTTCAAGTGGGAAACCAAGCCAGATAAACTTCAAAGGAACAAGAGGGAATGAGCAGAGCTGGTTAGCGTCAGCATCTCCTGATGCTTTCCTACACCCTGCTTAATTGCTATTTTAAACATTTCATTTTGATAGGAAAATAAATTAAAAACCAGAACAATTTAAAAAATGGAAAATGAGGAAAATCTCAGAGATTTGAAATAAGTATGTGTCCTGGGTGTGTGTGAGAGGCAGAAAGACAGGGAGACAGAGAGTAAAAAAAAAAAAAAACCAAAAAAAATATCTTATTGGAACAAAACACACAGAAGGCAATGCCAAAAACTTGAGAAGGAGAGTGGTTACAGACTAATTTAACCCTCTTATCCAGGGGTCCTCAAACTTTTTAAACAGGAGGCCAGCGCGCAGATGAAGTGGCAGGCAGTCATCTGTGGCTGCTTGGTTTCCCCCCCAACCCCCGGCTGGGGCGGGGGGGTGGGGAGAGGGGGGTCTGTAAATACTGGGGGACAGATTGAGGGGGGGGAGGGGTGGTTCTGTAAATACTGGTACACAGACTGAGGACACTGGGGGGCTGTATCCGGCCCACGGGCTGTAGTTTGAGGACCCCTGTCATAGACACTTGGGCCAAAGAACATGGTATTGAGTAGGGGTATATCACATTTCCCATTATGCACCAGCCTCTGGGAAAATCAAATGATGTAACTGACTGTTAAAGTCTACACTGAAAGCAATGGGTGGTGGAACTTTCAAACATTGGGATAAACATCTAGCAAAGGCTACCTGGTTGGTTAATACCAGAGGATCTGCTACCCGAGCTGGTCCTGCCCAGTCAAAGCTTTTGTGTACTGTAGAGGGGGATAAAGTTCCTGTAGTGCGCCTTAAAAATATGCTTGGGAAAACAGTCTGGGTCATTCCTGCCTCAGGCACAGGCATTTGTGGGATTGCTTTTGCTCAAGGACCTGGGAGCACTTGGTGAGTAATGTGGGAGAATGGGGAAGTTCGATGTGCGCCTCAAGGGGATTTGATTTTGGGTGAAAACAGCCAATGAATTGAATTGTGTGATGTTAATTGTTATATAACGCTGTATATTGTCACTTCTATATGCCAGTTGGTGCACTGGGCACCTTGCGGTGCCCATCTCCACCACTTTGGATTTGGAGATCTGAACCTGACTCCCTTCCAGTTGCCTACACCAACAAAGACTGATTTTAGTGAAACCAGATCAGCACAGCCATAATAGAATCAGAATTTGCTTCAAGATGCAACAGTCCAACACCGCGTACCATCTTCCCTGCCTTGAAAGACTGTTATAACAGATGGAGCCCAACATCATGGACTAAATGAACTCAATGGACTTTAGAGGCATGGTCCATAGGCTGAGGGAATGATATCTGTGTGTTTATGTTAAAAGACCAGAAAGGTGATGATGTACTGGAAAATGTAGCATGACATAAATGGTATGTCATAAGGGGTGGATACTGTCCTGGTTTCAGCTGGGATAGAGTTAATTTTCTTCTTAGTAGCTGGTGCAGTGCTGTGTTTTGGGTTTGGTGTGAGAACAGTGTTTAGAGCACACTGATGTTTTTGGTTGTTGCTGGGTAATGTTGTAGAAAAATGGCTGCAGAAGCATGACCATAGAATCCCTAAAGATCTGCACAATCCAGGCCTGGAATTAGAATAGGCCTGTAATTAGAATTGTGCTGAAGTTGTTGTGCTGAAGTTAACAAGAAAGTAGACTTGATCTATTCTTGAATCCTGAGACCAAGTAACTTTGTTGTGCTAACAGGCCGTGGCTGTAACAAGCTGCAGCTGTTAGGGAAGACAGATGCAAGGCCAAGGGAGATAGGGAGCAGTATGGGAATAAAGGGAGTAGCAAACTGCAAGGCTGAAACATAGCTAACGCAAATAGCTGCATGGATAGAATGCTTGTTTTAATCATGATAATTAGTGGTTTGAGAACAGCGCGCGCTTAGGGGCTAATAACCAATTATATTTTTGCTTTGGGAATATGCTTGTGTATTGAGTCTATATAAGAAGTGTTAGAAGCCAATAAAGATGAGGAAGATGCATAACTCATATTGAGTAATTTCTTGACTCCGGCAGACCGCTCTCCCAACAATTGGCGCCCAAACAACGGGAAAGCTGGAAAAACTCTGCCTTTGCTTTGCAACAGTGGGCTTTGCGAATTGGGAGTTGCTAGAGAGGAGTTCAAGCAGGAAGGCGTCCGTAAGGAGTAAAGGCGTCTGAAACCGGTATTGACGTCCTGCACGGACCTGCACCGGTAAGACCGTTTTTCCCTCGATAATGGAAAGGGAGGCGGCACTCACGCTATTATCTGAGATTCTTGCTAAGCGAGAGGCTAGCGTGAGCACAAAGAAGCTCCATGAGCTATGTAGGTGGTCGAAGGAAAAAGGACTCTTAAAAGACTCGCAATTGATGTTTAGTGTGACTGAGTGGTGAGAGATCAGGGATTCCCTTTGGGATGCAACCCTTAGCGGCAGCAAGTCGGCCAAGGACTTGGGATCAACCTGGCGGGAGGTCATGAACCATTTACGATCAATGGTTGCGGAGAAAAAGATGGCTATGGCTGCTTCAGACCTCCTCGGTCGGGAAACCGAGTCGTTGGAGTCTACCCGATTATTTGGTCAAGGCGTTCCATCTGCAAAAGGCATAATTGTGCCTATTAAAAAATCTGCAACAGAGCTATTACACCCGACACCAACACCAGAGGGTGCCGCTGCAACGGGTGCTCCACGCCGACCTGAAAGCTACCGAGAGCCACCCCCCGTGCTAGATGAGGAAGAGGGTACTAGAGCGGGTCCGAGTGCGCCTCTGAATGAGAGCGCAGAGTCCAATAAAGAAAATGAACCCACCCCAGCTGCAGCTGCCCCGATGCCCCCTCCCCGAACAAAACCGTCCGACCGGACCCTAAACCGCTTGCTGCAGCAACTGAACGAATGCCATCTGCCTACTGGCGGTTGTGATGTTCAAGTCCTGACCCAGGAAGGCGTTATCCTCCAGCCTGCCACTTCCCAAAGTCGTTGGTCTGGGGTTATACGAGAGGCTATATTGGAGGGAGAGTGGCAGGCTGCTTCTGCTGTTGCATGTCCGGTGCGGGCCACCACGTTACCAGATGGTTCAGCAGCCGCAGCGTGGAAACCTTTTGATTGGAAGTTTGTGCAGCAGCTACGACAAGCTGTTACACAATATGGTTTGCAATCAGAACCAGTCAAACACTTGCTGAATTATTTGTTTGACTCTGAAATCATGACACCCAGTGACTGTACTTCGCTAGCCAGATTGCTTCTTACACCAGCACAGTATTTGCTTTTTGAAAGGGAATGGGAACGTTGCGTAAGATTTTGATCCTTCCCAGGGCCCAGGGGCACCCCCTGGGTGATGTTAAAGAGGACATGCTATTAGGTCGTGACATTTATGCCGACCCTAAGGTACAATTAACGTTTTCCATGGAGATGCATAATGCCTCCGCCCTGTCTGCAAAACAAGCCCTGACACTTGTCCCATCGGAACGCAAGGCCCCTTCCTTTACAACAGTCAAACAGGGAGCAACGGAGCCATTTGACAGTTTTGTGAACCGGCTAGTGCAAGCCTTGGACCAAAACCACAGTATAACGGAGGATCTTAAAGCACAAATGCTCCGGATGCTAGCTTTTGAAAATGCTAATCCAAGGGCCAAGACGATTCTGTCCACCCTTCCCCGAACAGCTCCGGTGGAGGAAATGCTGGAACAAATGGTAAACAGCGCAACTGCCCAGCAAGCCGCCTTTGTCTCTGATGCTGTAAGTTCCGCTGTATCTACAGCCATGCAAACCCATACCCAGGCACTGGCAGCTGTCCTCAAACCTGCAGTACGACCGCGAACCAAACAAAAAAGTCATCTCGGACCTTGTTTCCGCTGTGGTGGGAAAGGTCATCAACACCGTACCTGCTCGGTGTCTGTATGGTGTGACCATTGCCAGACTAATTCTCATGCTTCTAAAGTCTGTTGGCGATTGGGAAACTGCAAACAGAGCGCGAACGGCAGCCGCGTGCAGACAAAAGTGGTCCCGCCAACCCAGGGCCCGGCCTCCCAGCAACCTGGGGTAGCTTGGGAATCGACTTGGCGACAGCAGTAGATGTCACTCTGTTTGACACAACACCACAAAAGATTCCATCCACAACCTTTGGCCCGATACACTCCTCGTGTTGACAATTCGGAACTCTCTTAATAGGCCGATCTTCAGCTGGACTAAAGGGTATCTTTGTAATACCGGGGCTAATTGATGCTGATTATACAGTACAGATTGTTATCGTGGCTTACACATTATATGCACCTCTCCACATACCACAGGGAAGCAAAATTGCTCAATTAGTTCCCCTGCAAAATTTCACACATAGAGTATGTGCACCACCTCCTGACTCTTTACCGAACCGTGGGAATAGAAACTTTGGATCTACAGAGGAACTTGTATGCTTCACTATGTCAATGAACTGGCCAGAAGCTAGAGTCACATTACGAAGAGGAAATGAATCTTGTACCTTTGTTGCACTCTTTGACACAGGAGCTGATGTGACTATCATCACCCAACAGCTGTGGCCTAAACATTGGCCTACTAGACTGGCTACAGGAGGAGTCAGCGGCATCGGAGGCGTCTCACTGCCACATACTAGCATAGAGCCAATCATTATTCAAGTGGAAGACAAAATAGCATCAGCACATGTAATGATCTTACCTTTACCAGATGGCATCTCTGCCCTCATTGACCGCAAAATAATGACTCAGTTGGGAGTAGTGTTAACTACCCCTGGTACGATTTTCTGGCAGCGGCCCCTGCAGGGCAGCCTCCCATCCTAAAACTCACCTGGATTACAGATGAGCCTGTCTGGGTGGAGCAGTGGCCGCTACAAAAGGAGAAGCTGCAGATAGCACATGAGTTAGTACAAGAACAACTAAATGCTCACCATATTAAGCCATCAACCAGCCCTTGGAACACCCCCATCTTTGTTATACCAAAAAAGTCTGGAAAGTTTCGCTACTTCATGATTTACGCAAGGTGAATGAACAAATGCAAGCTATGGGAGCGCTCCAGCCTGGATTACCAACTCCTACTATGATACCTAAAGACTGGGCCTTATTAATTGTAGACCTGAAGGACTGTTTTTTTACCATACCATTACATCCAGCAGATACACCACGCTTCGCCTTCACCTTGCCAGCGATTAACAAGGATCGACCAGCTCACCGTTATGAATGGGTAGTCCTTCCACAGGGAATGCGCAACAGCCCCACCATGCGTCAACTTTTCGTTGCTGCAGCATTACAACCCTTACGTCGACAGTGGCCGCATGCTCTCATTTATCATTATATGGATGATATTTTAGTAGCTCAACAGCAACCCTTTACGGAACAGAACCTACAACAACTTATGCAAACACTTGGACAAGCAGGATTACAAGTGGCACCAGAAAAGGTTCAAAAGCAATCTCCGTTCAAATACTTGGGATGGAAGATTAATGACAGCATGATAACGCCACAGAAAACCACCATTACCACTGAGATCAAAACCCTTACTGATGCGCAGACGCTGATGGGGGATTTGCAATGGGTACGTCCCCTCCTGGGCATTACTAATGAAGATCTAGCTCCCCTACGGCCTCTATTACAAGGCACAGATGCAGCTAAATCCATTCAACTCACTAATGAACAACAGAAATGTATACAACATCTTGGGCACCGAGTATCAGCGCAATGGGCAGCTCGACGAGACGTTACCCTTCCCTTCCAACTATTGGTGGTTTCTCACCCTGTCTCTGTTTTTGCTGTTATCATGCAGTGGCAAAAGAAAAAAGGGGGAGATGACCTCTTCCATGTCTTGGAATGGATATTTTTATCCCTTCAACCTAAGAAAACAGTTCAGACTCGTATGGAAGCAATGGCCAAAGTCATTCGAAAAGGTCGTGATAGGATGATAGCTATTTCAGGGGAAGAACCATTTAGTATTCACCTGCCAATGAAGGGAGCAGACCTAGAATTGGCCTTGCGAAACTCTGCTGCTCTACAATTGGCACTCTTAGGATATACTGGACAGATATCACGAGAACAACTAAAGGGGAAAGATATCCACCTTTTGAGAACGTATTCATGGATGGAAATGCCTAAGCATTCATCTGTTCCGCTTCAGGATGGTCTTACAGCATTCATGGATGCAGGCAAGGCTAGTCAAAGGGCTGCTGTGGTCTGGAAGGAAAAGGAACCCTGGCAGCAACACATTATTGTTGCCCACCCTAAAGATAATTTAGACATTGGAGCTGCTTGCAGTTTGTTGGGCTATGGCAAACTGGCGCACGGTGGCGCTGAACATTGTCACCGATTCACTATATGTGGCAGGAGTAGCTCAAAGGATAGAGGATTCACTTTTGAAAGAAGTAGCAAACCCACGACTAAATGAGTTATTCCAACAACTTCAAAGAGCTACAAAGCAGAGGACTGCGCCATATTGTGTCATCCATATCAGAAGCCACAAATGGCAGGAAGGCTTAGGAGAAGGTAATCACAGAGCAGATCAATTGGTTAGCCTGACACAAACTGCACCCATCAATCAATTTGAAGCTGCACGAATCTCCCACACTCAGTTCCATCAAAATGCTAAGGGATTAAAAAGACAATTTCGACTAACACATGCTGAGGCACAGGGTATTGTTAGGAGTTGCCCGCAGTGCAGTCACCATGGCCCTGGCCTAGGGATGGGGGTCAATCCCCGAGGTCTGAGGGCATTAGAGGTCTGGCAGATGGATGTCACTCATGTTCCTGAGTTTGGCAGGTTGAAATATGTACATGTCACGGTAGACACCTATTCAAAATTTATTTGGGCAACTGTACAATCTGGAGAAAGAGCCTTGCATGTGTGTATACATCTAACAGCCTGTTTTGCTGTCATGGGAGTCCCAGAACAGATTAAGATGGACAATGGTCCTGCCTATGTCAGTCAAGTCGTGCGGAGATTTCTTTATCACGTGGGGAGTACAGCATAAGACTGGAATATCTCATTCTCCCACGGGACAAGCCATCGTCGAAAGAACAAACAGAACGTTGAAGAATTATCTGCAGAAATTTGCGGCCTTTACAGACCCAAAAGAGTGCCTACACAGAGCCTTGTTTGTTCTCAATCACCTGTGTATGTTTGGAGACGACTCAGAGCCCCCAGCTATCATTCACGCTACTTGTGTTAATACCGGAGCCCCAAGAACTGAATTATCTGTCTATTATCGAAATCCGTGGTCAGGGAATGGGAAGGTCCTGCCCCTGTTTTGTTCAATGGTCAAAGTTATATGTGTGTTTCTACCCCTACAGGTCCAGTGTGGGTACCCAGTAAGTGGACACGTGCTGATACCAGTAGTCATAAAACTGGAACCGGAAGCTTGCCAGCGGGAGCTACAGTGGTGGCAAATGGCCACACAGCCCCTGGCGTTGGAGGCATCGCTACTGTTACAGAAGAGGATAGTTTGGGCCTCCCCAAGGGATGCATGTGACCAACTACGGGCAGAACTAGAGAACAAAGCTCCGTACTATTCCCTAAATGCCTGTGATTGCGGACGAAGGGAATGTGGCTGGGTTCTATTACTTCGTGGCTTATGTAAACTTGAATGGTGGGTCTCTGAATATACCTTGCAAACGGGTTTAGGGTGTTACAATGTAAATGGAAAGCTAGAGAGGAATCCTTTGTGGGAATTGCGAGAATGGATTAGAGGACCAGTTTGCCCAAGATCTGTTTGCCCTGTTTGAAGCTACTGAAAACACAAATCGAGCACAGTGGCAGTGGCGGGTTTGCAGATATTTGGACGGCCTCAGGCTGCAACGCCAGACTAAAATTATAAGTAGGGAGTGTGGTAGAAGTATTTTTATACTTCGACAATATGCTGTCCCTGCTAATAAGTGGAGGAAGGCCCAGAATGAGTGGGCAAGGAGAGCTCACAGAAAGTAACGTTTCTGTAGGATTAGACATGCTCAGATGGTGGACTTGGTTTATGGTCTTGATGAATATGTTACCTGTTGGCCAAGGTATTTTTAACATCTTGCCTAGGACAAACATATGGGTGACATGGGCAAATATTACAGGGGTAACAGACTTTTGTTTAAGTCTGCAACAAGCAGACAACCCTTTTAGAATTTGTTTAATTGGTATTCCCTTGCAGGAGAATGAAACAGATTTTGATGGTTTTTGGAATGTTATGACTGTGAATCTGACTTCCATTGAAAGGGAAACATGTCTGAGTCCGAATGGGCAATTTGTTTGGCCTTCTATGCGTAATGCAGCGTGGCAGAAGACAGTTATTGAGAATTTAAATCAGCCACATCATTTACCGTTGCAGGAGTTAGACCTATTGGGTAGCATTGTGCCCGTTGAATATGTTAATGTAACTGCAACGGGAATGCCAGAATGTGACGACACGGTACCACCACTTCAACCCGTAAATGGCACTGAAGTAATTTGGTTTGGTGACCCGTGGTAGTTGTGGCCAGCACGTCAAGGTGAACGGGGGTTTTATACAGGGTTTCAAAATCTAACCAGTTCACCTAATTGGGGTGAATTGAAAACTGGAGGCTTCCATGTAAATGTATCAGGGGGTTATCAGTTGCCACCGGGAGTCTTCTTGATATGTGGGGACAGAGCGTGGCCAGGGATTCCTTTGTATCCTGTCGGTGGACCATGTTATTTAGGGCGTTTGACTTTGTTTGCTCCACGTATGAAAGACTTATTGAAAATGACTCCACAATCTCATAGATCACAGAGGGCACTGCGCACCTTTGATGAAACATGTAATGACCGAGTCGATCTGCAGTCTGTAACATCAAATGTCTTAGCCTCTATATTTATGCCAGGAGCAATGGCTGCATTAAATGCTAAGAATATACGAAGGTTAGCGTGTTGGGGAGAGAAACAATTTAATCTTACATCGCAGATTTTAAGTTCGTTATTGCTTGATGTAGATAGTGTTAGGCATGCTACGTTACAGAATAGGGCTGCAATAGATTTTTTGTTATTAGCACATGGACACGGTTGTGAGGATTTTGAAGGGATGTGTTGTATGAACCTTTCTGATCATTCCATATTGATGCACGAGAAGTTGTCACAACTGCAGGGAAACATGAAGCATATTCTTGCTGATGATAATCCCTTTGATGAATGGTTGAGAGGACTGGGGATAACAGCTTGGTTAAAGACGTTATTGATGGAAGGAATACGCTTTGTTATAATCATTATTGTAATGCTTTTAGTTTTTAGCTGTGTTTAAAGAGAGTAGTTTTTAACATAACCAATCAGGCCTGGCTTGTGCAAAAGAAAAAAGGGGGAATTGTAGAAAAATGGCTGCAGAAGCGTGGCCATAGAATCCCTAAAGATCTGCACAATCCAGGCCTGGAATTAGAATAGGCCTGTAATTAGAATTGTGCTGAAGTTGTTGTGCTGAAGTTAACCAGAAAGTAGCCTTGATCTATTCTTGAACCCTGAGACCAAGTAACTTTGTTGTGCTAACAGGCTGTGGCTGTAACAAGCTGCAGCTGTTAGGGAAGACAGGTGCAAGGCCAAGGGAGATAGGAAGCGGTATAGGAATAAAGGGAGTAGCAAACTGCAAGGCTGAAACATAGCTAATGCAAATAGCTGCATGGATAGAATGTTTGTTTCAATCATGATAATTAGTGGTTTGAGAACAGCGCGTGCTTAGGGGCTAATAACCAATTATATTTTTGCTTTGGGAATATGCTTGTGTATTGAGTCTATATAAGAAGTGTTAGAAGCTAATAAAGATGAGGAAGATGCATAACTCATTGAGTAATTTCTTGACTCCGTCGGACCCCTCTCCCAACATAATGTTTATACTAAATCAAGGACTTTTCAATTTCTCAGGCCCTGCCAGCCAGAGGGCTGGAGTGGCACAGGAAATTGGGAGGGGACACAGCCAGGACAGCTGACCCAAACTAGCCAAAGTGGTATTCTATACCATAGGATGTCATGCTTGATATATAAACTGGGGGGGTGGGAGTGGGAGGCTGGCCAGGGCCTGCTGATCGCTGTTGCTTAGGACTGGCTGGGCATCAGTAGTGAGCAGCTGTATTGTTCATCACTTGTTTTCTTTCCTCCTTTCTATTTGGATTTCATTCCTCCCCCAGCCACCTTTTCATTATATCTCTTACTGTTGTTGTTATTATTATTGTTCTTTCATTTTTAGTTTATTTCCTTTATTAAATTGTTCTTATCTCAGTCCTTGAGTTTTATATTCATTTCCGATTCTCCTCCCCATCCCTCTGGATGAGGAGCGAGTGAGCGAGCAGCTGCATAGTACTTAATTACTGGCTGGGGTTAAACCCCAAAACTCCTATAATTACTTTTGAAGACTGCTCTCCACCTTTGAATAGAACATGCATGTTTCCATCCCTTTGTTTTCATGAAGCACTTCTCTCAACCCCTTGCTCTTCATCACATTGTTTAACTTGGTTATTGATTTATTAGAGAGATACTAACAGGTCAAAAAGAAAGTTCCTTTGTCAGTTGTCATGATTTAACCCCAGCTGGCAACTGAGCACCACACAGGCACTCACTCACACTCCCCGCATCGAGATGGGGGAGAGGAACGGAAGAGTAAAACTGAGAAAACTCGAGGGTTGAGATAAAGGCAGTTCAATAGGTAAAGCAAAAGCCACACACGCAAGCAAAGCAAGGAATTTGTTCACCACTTCCCATGGGCAGGCAGGTGTTCAGCCATCCCCAGGAAAGCAGGGCTCCATCACGCGTAACGATTCCTTGGGAAGACAAATGCCATAATGACAGATGTCCCCCCCTTCCTTCTTCCTCCTCCATGCTGAGCATGGCATCATATGGTATGGAATATCCCTTTGGTCAGTCAGGGTCAGCTGTCCTGTCTGTGTCCCCTCCCAACTTCTTGTGCACCCCCAGATGACTCACTGGTGGGACAGTGTGAGGAGCAGAAAAGGCCTTGATGCCATGTAAGCACTGCTCAGCAATGACTAAAATGTCCCTGTGTTACAGATTTGCTAATAAGTTAAGATTGATTGACTTTATTTGATTGATTATTTGATTTTATAAAATCATTTTGTAGAATAGAAATATAGAAGGATAAGAAATATATTTTAATGAAACTTATAGTTGCACAGTAAAAGCTGCTATGAGATCCTCTGTATAGTCCCGTACCAAGGCCAGAAGAATGGGCTAGAATCATTGTTAAAACTTAGGTAATAAATTTAGGGTTTGAAAGGTTTTTTTGTAGCTAACTAGTCTTCTGTATGTAGAAAGTGTATTGAAATGTCAGAATATAGGATTAATGGAAACGGGAGAGTCGACTGGACCAGCTTGTGGTTACCTGCCAAGAAACCGTGAACTTTAGTAAAAGGTAATTCCGGCAGGGGGAGATCGCGGCCACCGACTCATATACCACCTACCCAAATCGTACCCCAGACCCATTTCTAGACTTTTCTAAGCCCTACTGCGCAGAATCGGATATGGGAGGAGAATATGTTAATGATTTACGGACAATATTATGATTATGCATGAATACTTAATGAATATGTATGGATACTTTCTATATATGGTGTCTGATTTTGAGACTTGGTGTGCGTTGATCGTGAGAGGACTCACTCACGCACCCGGCCATCAATAAAGAAGTGTCTGCTTATCTACATCACATTGGTGTCAATAAGTCCTTCATTCCGAGATTTCGGTAACACCTGCATTATCAGTGCTGTTTTCAGCACAAATCCAAAACATATCCCCATACTAGCTAATATGAATAGAACTAACTCTGCCACAGCCAAACCCAGCACAACAACGAAAATCACTTCCTCCCAGAACAGATCTGTGTTATTGGGATCAATAATGTCTATACCTGCATAGCAAACACAACCTGTGAATGAACCAGCCATTAGCCCAGTTTTTGTGACAATATCTGGAGAATGTGGTCCATACTTGGGAAAATACATTATTCCTTTGTCCTGGTTTCAGCTGGGACAGAGTTAATTTTCTTCTTAGTAGCTGGTGCAGTGCTGTGTTTTGGGTTTTGTGTGAGAACAGTGTTGAGAGCACACTGATGTTTTTGGTTGTTGCTGGGTAATGTTTATACTAAATCAAGGACTTTTCAGTTTCTCAGGCCCTGCCAGCCAGAGGGCTGGGGGGGGCACAGGAAATTGGGAGGCGACACAGGCAAGAAAGGTGACCCAAACTAGCCAAAGAGGTATTCCATACCATATGATGTCATGCTCGGTATATAAACTGGGGGAAGAAGAAGGAAGGTGGGGGACTTCTGGCATTATGGCATTTGTCTTCCCGAGTAACCGTTATGCGTGATGGAGCCGGCTTTCCTGGGGATGGCTGAACACCTGCCTGACCATGGGAAGTGGTGAATGAATTCCTTGCTTTGCTTTGCTTGCATGCACAGCTTTTGCTTTACCTATTAAATTGTTCTTATCTCAACCCAGGAGTTTTATGTTCCTTTCCGATTCTTCTCCCCCATCCCTCTGTGTGAGGGGGAGTGAGCAAGCAGATACATGCTGCTTGGTTGCTGGCTGGGGTTAAACCATGACAGTCCTTTTTGACACCCAGTGTGGTGCATGAAGGGTTCAAGATAACAACAGATTTGATTGGAATGTGCTAGTTTGAATTTATAGCTGCTATTGCTGTTTAACTGTTAAGGGGCTGGTTTCTGTGCTTACCATGGGGCTTGCTTGCCTTAATGTATATTAGAGTCTAGTGCTTGTTAGTGGCTGCTTCTTACTTTCACTGCTTGCTGTATTGCTTATCATCTCACTGTGCTGGGCCCGGGAACATTTTGATAACAGCAATGGTGATGCGCCGGGGCTGGGAGACGGCCAGGGCATCATTGCTTCTGTTTCTGTGCTGCTGTACTGGACAGACTGGAACTCCAGTGTGAACTCGAGTCAAAGGGACTGTGACCTGTGGATGAGTCCATGTGGGAGCAGGACACCCCAAAGCCCCTGCAGCCATGACTAAGTCCATGCCTGAGCAGGTATATCTCGGAGTGTCTGTGGCCATGGTTATGTCTGTGCTGCAGCAGGTATGCCTCTGAAGGAATTGTGGCCCAAGGACAAGTCCATGTTGGAGAAGGTACACCTCGAAGCATCTGTGGCTATGGATAAGTCTGTGCTGCAGTAGGTACACCTTGAAGCATCAGTGGCTGTGCGTGAGGACATGCTGAAGCACCTCAAAGTGTGTGGCCATGGATAAGCCCACGACAGAGCAGGTACAGCCCTGGAGGCAGCCAGGGATAAGGCCATGCTGGAGTTGATTTACTTCTGAAGGGACTGTGGCTGTGGGTAAGGCCACGCTGGAGCAGGTCTATGGTGATGGCCCATGGAGAAGGTCATGTTGGAACAGGTGCACCTCAAAGTGACTGTGGCTGTGGATGAGTCTATGCCACAGCAGGGATACCCCTGGAGAGACTGTGGCTCATAACTGAGGCTCCACCTGGAGCAGGTTGCAGTCTGCGGATAAGTTCAAGCTGGAGCAGGGGCAAGGGGAGGAGTTCATTGCAATGTTAAACCCTACGGGGTGGTCTGAAGGGACCAAGGGTCGAGATTGTAATGGATTTTAAATTGTTGTAACCCATGATTTGAATTTCATGTTATAGGAATGACTATAGCAGTAACCACCTGAACCATTGGAGGACAAACCTTACAAGAAGCAGTGCAAATGCAGCAGTGACCTGACCTGAGCTGATTTTCGATGCCCAGTATCCCACACAACACGTAACCTCTCTTCTCCTGAGTGACCACCATAAGAGATCATGTTCATGGACTAAATGAACTCAATGGACATTTTGTGGACATTTTATAGACATTTTTACAGGGGTGGTGCATAGACTAGGGGAATGATGTCTGTGTATTATATCATAGGATGGGAAGAGTGATGGTGGTTAATGAGGTTGCATTGGAAATTGTGGCATGATGTAAATTGTATGGAATAAGGGGTGGATACTGTCTTGGTTTCAGCTGGGATAGAGTTAATTTTCTTCTTAGTAGTTAGTACAGTGCTGTGTTTTGGATTTGATGTGAGAACAATGTTGATAGCACATTGATGTTTAGTTGTTGCTGGGTGATATTTATACTAAGTCAAGGACTTTTCAGTTCCTTGGGCCCTACCAGCCAGAGGGCTGGAGGGGCATGGGGAATTGGGAGGGGACACAGCCAGGACAGGTGACCCACAATGACCAAAGGGGTATTCCATACCATATGACGTCATGCTGAGTATATAAACTGGGGGAAGAAGAAGGAAGTGGGGGACTTCTGGCATTATGGCATTTGTCTTCCCGAGTAACCGTTACGCATGATGGAGCCCTGCTTTCCTGGGGATGGCTGAACACCTGCCTGCCCATGGGAAGTGGTGAATGAATTCCTTGCTTTGCTTTGCTTTGCTTGGGTGCGCAGCTTTTGCTTTACCTATTAAATTGTTCTTATCTCAACCCTTGAGTTTTACATTCCTTTCTGATTCTTCACCCCGTACTTCACCCCCCAGTGGGGGGGAGTGAGCAAGCGGCTGTGTGGTGCTGGGTTGCTGGCCGGGGTTAAACCATGAGAAAAGAAATAAAAGTAAATATGTATAATGAAAAACAAGGAAGAATTTGAAAACCAGAGGATGTTAGTTAAACCTTGTAAATAGCTAACGAGATATGTCCTTGGGAGAAGGAATAGACATCATAAATATGTCAAACTAAGAAGTAACAAGATAAGCTGAAGGAGAACCACATGGTTGATAAGACCAAAGAGAAAATTACTTGTACTGTATGTGAACTGTCCTAATTATCATACTAAACGATCCACCCTTGAGCAAATAAAAGTTTCCTACTAACAAAGCCCCTTCTCCACAGAAAGTGTGGTGAAAAAAAAGAATGTTGTACCTTTAAATGGAGATGAGTCTAGTAAGAACCAATGAGTATATGTGTGACTAAATGTAATTGCTAACATTTGTTCAAAGTGTATAAAATTTTTTACTGTGTGTTAAGAGGGGTGCTAGCTTTGTGGATTTACCGCCTAGTGCCCATCTCTGTACAGACATGCAATAAACAAATATCTCAGATCTGTGTGTGGATCAGCTGTTGCACACTGGGTGAAGAACCCAGTTTTGGAGTAACATAGCTACGCTCCTTATGTCAGAGTCATTAGCAATATCTCTAAAGTTCCTTTCAGTCATGTTTTACGGTGCTTTTTTAGTGCATTTAGGTACCTTTTATGGTTGACATGAAACTTGCATTATAAGCTGCTGTTTTCAGTGCTTTATAACTTTCCCCAAATTTTCATTTGGGGTTTGAAATTTTCTCATGGTTTCTTATTCACAGGATAGCAGTGAATTTATTTAGAAAGTTGAAAGATAGTCTCCACACGTATTTTGGAGTTATCAGAACTTAGGAGAAAAAAACAAAGAAAAATTATAAAAAATCCTATTGTTAGTCATTAAAAGAAAAAGTAAGTATGCATTTTCAGCTTCCTGTAACAGAAAAAACCTACAGTTAATGCAGGCTCCATGAGATACCTGTTTATTGTGATTAGATTTGGGCAAAGAAAAAAAATAAACACAATGAGAAATTGCAAACTGCTCAGATACAGCACAATCCTAATAGTAAGTGATGGAAAATGTACTTATGGTTGTTGAAGGACCTTTTTTGCTGGCTTCAGCATTTTGTTTCCTGAGCTTTGTGCAGTGGGTCCTTACTACAGCATCAATAAATGCCTTTTGAATTCATAAGCCAAACAGTAATAGCCACTCAATAAATATATAGGCAAATACAGCTAAGATATTTATCCAGTATTCTGAAGGTATTCACTCACTTTTTTAGTATGTGTGGTCCATCTGGTTCTTTATAATACTTGTTGATGCCAATTATTTTCAGACTTTATTTTGGCTGAAGAATAGTAGTCACAATCTGGTCAGATGCTGCTTCCGATTGTGCCTACTTTTCAGGAAAAGAAAATGCATACTGTCTTTTTTCCTTCTCAGTGCTCATACCTGTTCTTTGGATATGTTTGCTTGTTTGTGTGACAGAACTGTTCATCTGAAGACTTAAACACTATCACAGTGTGGCTGCTGGGCAAGGTGGACACCTGCCCTGATGTAAAGTGAAATAATCTTCACAACAAATGGGTAGATATTATTGCTGCTGCAAATCTACCTGGGCTACTTTTAGATATATATCAAGAGGAAAATATGTATGGGGACAGATTCAGTTTAGATTATTCTCCATGGATCTTCTCCAATGTTGGCTTTAGCCAGTGGATCCCTTTTCATTGGCTTTAATGGCTTTCCAATCAGTCTCTAGGATCTGATTTTATGTTCAGTTACCCAGTTGTTCATGATGAAGTTTCAGCAATTTCAAAGTAACTGGAGTTACCAAAGAATTTTTAGATATAAATGATTTAGTTCCCTCATAAAATTTACAAAAGCAGCTTCACGGACAGGATCCACAAAATTAGCGGGAGTTAAGCAACACCTGCAAAAGGGGCTATGAAGGTTTGCTTGAGCTTTTAAAATTTGTGTTAGCCTTCCTCTGTGCATTTCAACTTGTGCAGGATTGTCTTAAACAACACCTCCTCCAGACTTGCAATAGTATCTAATACGACTAAAACCAGAAATCACCACTTTGAGTCTAATATTTTAATTTGGGGACCTCTTAACTATACCCCTTTGGTACTTAAATATTAAGTAGAGCTGAATGGTCTCAGCAGCCTGATCAAAACTGAATGAATCAAAAATCCCCACTCACCCACCCACCCACTCATCAGAGGTCACGAATAAGATGCCAGTTTCTCTTCATCCTGCACTATGATATACTGTATTTAATGCTTCTTTATAAGCTGCTTTGAGCTCAAATTAATATAAAAATCCAATGGTCATTCTCTTTATTAAACTGGAGCTAAGCAAAAGACTAATCTGGTTGTCTTGTTCAGTCTAATTATAGTAGGGAGTGTGAGGAATGCCATGTGCCTCCTAATTTAGGATGAAAACAATTAATGTGTGGGTTTCCTTTTTTGGCTTTATTATTATCATTATTGTAATTAATAAACTTAATCTTCTACTGCTACAATCTACTGAAGAGCACACTGCAAAACCAGGAGAGAAAACAAAAATAAGGTATTCTGTTTTTTTCATGTGATTATTGTCTTACTTTTTGGATAATATTTCTTTTGTATATCAGCACAGTGAGCTCAAAGGCTGGATCCTGGAGAAGGATATTAGAACAAAATGCTCAAAAATATTTTTGGTAATGGAGGCTTCTGTCAACGTTTCTCAAGAACAGACCAAGTGCAAAACTTGAAGAAGTGACTTAGGGAGTGATTTATGGTACAGACCGATACAGTAAATGCCATTTGTTTTAATTAAGGTGATGGCTTATTGCATAATTCACATTGCACTGCCTCAGGGGTCCTCAAACTACGGCCCAGGGGCCGGATACGGCCCCCCAGGGTCCTCAATCCGGCCCCCAGTATTTACAGAGCCCTCCCACTGGGGGTTGGGGGGGGAAACCAAGCAGCCGCAGATGACTGCCTGCCACTTCATCCGCGCGCCCACCCCCTGTTTAAAAAGTTTGAGGACCCCTGCACTGCCTGAAATGACTGCACCAGGCACTTTTGGAGAATTACAAGCCATTTTCATAAATTCTATTAAATGTGATGCAGCAAATGTTACAGGAAACAGTTTCATCAAGAAACATAAATGCAGCATTCCTAATTCTCACAAGTTTACACCAAAACTAATTGTGCAGTATGTCTTCACCTTTTAGTTCCTATATATTATGAAGTATAGTTTTTCACTCTCTTTCCCTGATACATTTATCAAACATGCAAATATGATCAGCATTCAGAGCACCCAACCAAATCCTGAAATAGCAAGCAACAGCCTCGTGCAAACTTATCCCCAAGCCCATCCAGCTGATCATGGTCCCTAGACCTGCAGAGGTTGTTACTCTGATGTACTGAAGCCTACAAGGCAAAAATAATACAGTAATTTTGAAAAGTCATTGCTGTTTTTATTGGGGACAGGGTGTCCAGCACAACCTGAGATGCCTGGACTATTCAGAATGAGCACACCAAGTTGATTCACACTAGCTTTGGCTTTTGTACTCTCAAGTTTAGTAGGCCTCAAAAAAACCTTGCGCAATTATGTAATTAAAAAATGACTCATAATCATGAAAAAAAATGCAATTGAGCGGAATTAAATTTGGCTGGGTCAGCCTAATATTGGCATTGTCAAACCTCTTCAGAGGCAATTTTGTAATATTTACTTTCTTTTAATGTCACTTTGTACTTCTAAGACAAATATAAATATACTGTCCAGCATATATATGGTATAGCATATACATAGAGAGAGTATAGTATTATATATAGTATGAATAGAGCTAGAAAGAACATGGGGATCTGGGAAAAAAGGGTGTCATTTAGTTGTTAAATATTTAGTATTTGAAATTAATCACTCATTGCACTTCAGTTATTTGAGTCCCAGAAAATTGCAAAAAACATATACTTGAAAGAAAACAACAAATGTCTTACCAAGTTAGTGAGGTAATTAAAGAGAGAAGGAAAGGAAGGAAGGAAAGAAGAAAGATCTCAGATCAGCACTGGAATTCATGATTAGACATAACCATTGTATATATTTCCTCAGTGAAACAATGATAACCCAAATAGATGTGAGACTGATTCCTAATACCCCTGTCATGGATTCAGCTCACCTAACACCAGCTACCTAAAACTTATATGTTTATTCTCTCTATAGGCTGTGTATATATGTATATATATAGCTGTAGGTTTGCAGAATTCTACTTACAATCTGAGGGTAGGGTTTTAAAACAGGGTGAGCCACCAATGCTAGCCAACAGAGAAGTGAATTTAGATGTGACCTCTATGTGCAAAGATACAAAGCATAGCTAATGTAGGAAAGCTGCTTTTCTAAGGTAGGTAGCTGCGGCAACCTGCTCCTCTGAACATTTTAAAATGTGACAGCCCTGAGTGCATGGCTGCTCATGTCAACAGAAAAGGATTCAAATTCTCCAGTGAACTTGGGTGATCCCTAGACCACGGTTGCCAACAGTGATGAACTACAGAGAGTTGGCAGAGCTCCTGCTCCTGGTCTACTGCATGGAGTTTGTGCAGAAAAAAGCAGTGGGGTGCATATTGAACCATCTGAATTGCTTTTTGTGAAACAAAACAACAGAACTTGCTGAAGCTGAAATTTCCACCTTGTCCAGACATCCATTGGCATTGCCAGCCCAGCACCATCTGGCAGTGGTGCTCTACGGGCACACTCAGCAATTGCCTTCTGACAGGGTTAACTGGGTCACCCCAGAGCCAGGGAGGACTCTCCAGCAGACCAACAGCATTGACAGAGAGCTTGACTTCAGCACACCTTTGAGTCTACCTCTGCGTAAACAAAAATGTTTCAAACAAAAGTGATAGTATTTGTAATGCTCATGTTCAGCTTCAGTTTCCCTTTCCAACTGGCTAATGAAACAACCCTTCCTATTGTGCTGTTTCTTCCTTTGGTGCTTGCCTCATCTATTTATTTTGTTCTTGGCTGGACAACACGAACTTCACCTGTATATGGGCAATGCTGTGATCTCAATTTGAAGAGGGAGAAGACAGATTTAGGTGCCATCTGTGACGTACGGAATTAGACTCTATAACTCGAAAGTTATAAAGTAGGTATGTTTATTGCGCACAGATGCACGGGGGATCGCTCCTCCACAAGCGTGCATACCCGAAGTGACGAACCATCTCACATTTATACAATGAACAAATGAATATTCAATTAACGCCTATACATATTCGTTACCTAAACCCGCTTACTCTCGCTTCCTATGTTAATTAGCTTATCAGTCCTTTGCCTGGAATGTGGTGGTCTTGCAGGTTTGTAGGTGATTCATGTCCTTGTGACCATCTGATCTTCTCCAGCAAGAAGACTTAGCACTCCCTCCCTCTAGATAACATTGGAATGTCTCTCATCCTTTTCTCATCCTTTTTATAAATAGCCCCTTTGTTAGAGGAAGAAGGGCAGGTGTCTCCTCAAAGCTGTGTGACTATGTGACCATACACCACACCCATGACCAGTCACCATACCCACATTCCTTGAGCAGACATATACAATCAGGATCGATGTCCATTGTCCCCATTTCACACTATTTCTCCATATCAATATGAGAATGATGAGGGGGTTTTTTTGATTGTGGAAAGTATGGTCTTTCCAAAGAAGTGGCAGAGGGTCTACTGATTATGTTGTCTAATTTGAAATTGGTCAGGCAAAGTAGCTAATTTCCAGTAACAAGCTGTGCTGAAACTTGAGGTGAGTTAAATCATTCTAATGGCCTTTAGGATCTGAGAGGGAAGACTCCACTGTAATGATCAAAGGGTTTTAGTTTGGGCATCACTGTGCAACAAATTATGCATTAAAACAGCAATAACTTCTGTCTAATTATTATACTTAAACATTTCTGAGAACCAACAAGAAAAAGTCCTGTTAGCAACATTAGCCTACCTCTGTCCTTTGCATTGTACACCACCTACAATAGAAAGTAAACTCTGATCTCAATATCTACATTATTGATCTTAAAATTAACCCTTACTGCTCACTCTCAGTATTTATACAATCATATCCTGTCTGAAGAAAGTCTGGTGCCATCACCAGCCCATCACTTCCCCTGTAAAAATTATGAAAGTCAGGCAAAAACACATGGTTTGTGGAGTTGAAGCCATAAGTCAATTCCCTTGCATATTTTTTAAAGGTAAAAAAATACAAACATTCAACTATTAAAGTGTGCATAGCTTTTGATAACGTGTTCCCAGTATTTGCATTCTGTACTGCTTATTACTAACACTATTAAGAATACTCTTTTGCATTAGAGCAGCAAATCAGGGCCCAGCAGCCTCTTTCACTTTATCCCAAAAAACCTATATAATTAAAACAATAACTAGTTTCAGACCTACAGCTTTACAGAGTTTGGCTGGCATTTATCTGGCCAAAATTTCACTACTTGAAAGCAGAGATCACAAGTCTGTAAAATGAGCATGACTGGCATAGTTAGCAGCCGACAAGCTGTTTTTCAGTCAGCCAAAAGTTACTGGGCTCCTGGCAAGGATATGAGCATGTAGTACTTTGGGTTATCAAGGGAATGAGATAATATGCTCTTATGGGTCTATGGATTTTAAATGTTGTAAATCCTTGAAATGCAGCAGTCTGATCTGTGTGTATACTTGAAATGGGTTGTGTGTCCATCTGCACACAGAGAGAAATATATATACACATAGAAGAATATTTTTAAATTACTCATTCCCCTATTACCATTCCTTAATGGATGCTATTTGCTTCTTTTTGAAACCATCTCTGACTAGCATATCAATCCATATTATGTAGACATCATTGAAAGACACATAACAAGAAGCAATGGCTTGAATCCTAAAAAGGAAACCTTTTAGCTTAGACATTATTTTTTAAAAAATCTTAATGATAAGGCAAATTAGGCACCAGAATAAGGCACTAGAGGTGTTTTTACAGGAGGTTAAAAAAAAGGACATGGATCGGGGTAAGGAAGAAAATTATCTAACACAAGTGTTTCAGGGAAATATAGACAGATGCATGTGTGTGTGCATATGTATTTGACATGCATAAACATAATTCTGTACTTTGTCTATGTGTTTACATTCATCTGTGCATATATGATAGGCTTTGTATGTATATTTACAAAGGCAAAAATGTATCTATATATAGACATCGCATACATGAATTGGTCCAATAAATATTTATAAAATGCAATGTACAAAATCAAGTAAAGCAGGTTTTATTTGTCTACCAATCTGACTGATCCAGAGCTTTTTTATACTTGATGAAATGCAAAGTGTACGGATTTCAAATGAAGTATGATGAAACAGCATCTATACCTTTCGACTTGCAGCCGATGACTTCTTCAGTGGTTAATGTTTTCTGTAAGGCCACTCATATTCCATATTTACCAGGCAACTGTTAGAAATCCCTCAGCTTGACCTTCAGCAGTTTTTCACATTGATGCTGTAAGCCCTGCTTAGTTGTCATCTCTGAGATAGCCTTCTGTTACCTGACTTCCTAGTCCAGATCCTCTCTATGTTTGCTCTCCTCGAAGACTGTGTAGTCTTCAGGAACTGGGTTCTCTCTTCTCTGGCCTCTTTCCTCTAACTGGGATAGAGACAAGTATAGACAGAGAAAATTCAGAAGCACTTATTGGATGACTAGCTCAGGAAGCACACCACACTACTTGACTCCAGAGGAGAAAGCAATTTTCATATTGATTTTATGAATCTCTGAAGACCATCACCCTTTGGGTCCAAGTTTCACTGTGGTCTTTAGGAAACAATTTTGTTAATTTTGGCATGTTTAGTGATACCAAGATGGGGAAGGAAGGTGTTGCAAGGTGTGAAGGAGATGCTTTTGTGCACCCACTTCAGCATACCTTCCATCTGAAACATTTATACCTAAATAGGACCTACTCCAAAATCATCTGCTTCTAGCTTAGCTTCAAGGCTACAGGATACTAAACAAGCTCCCCTGGCCTAGATAAGAATGTATGCACATGTTTCACTTAAGAGCTGGAGGAAATCCTGTTAATTTCCAAGGAAAAGTAAGCAAAACCGGTCACAATATTTTATTGCTGAAGAAAAAAGCAGCTTATCACAGGTCACAGAAATTTATGGCAGAGCCAGAGATTAATTCAAGACCTCCCAAATCCCAAAATATTGCTGTAACTGCTGGAAAGCACAAATTATGCAATAAGAAAGTGTTATGCTGTTTGAGAGTGACCAACACTGACCATGTCTGAAAGTCCAGTCTGCCATAGCATAGGGGGAAGGTGGAGGAAGAAAGTTATGTTCTGCTCACTGTAAATCAACCCTTTCCCTGGATAAGAGATGAGCTATGTAGATGCTCAGGGCGTTCCTAGACTTCTTTCCTAAGCAGCCAGCCCTTCCATGCCAGGGGAATCTGACACCCAGCACTGGCACACTGCTTCACTCCACTCTGCTTTTCTTGGAAAGGGAAAGCCAAAAGAAATCTCTGGATGGCAGCCTCTGGCACTCAGCTGTTCATATTTCCCTCAATCTTCCCATCTCTCTTTTATCTTTTTTTATTTCTTTTGGACTGTAAGTTTCATTCCATCTGGAAAAGACCAAAATATAACTGTCAGATATGCACAGAAAAAGCTGCCATTTTGGAGGGGGAAAACCATACAGAAATATAGACACACCTTCGGCTCTGCCCAACTAAACACTGGGGATGTTTCTGCATGCTATTGCATACAGAAGATGCATACACATGTGCCTGTGTGCAAAGATACAATTTAATTTTCAAAAGCAGAAACAAACAGGTTTCAAATTGCCATTCCCTGTTGTGGGGAAAAGCCAGGCTGCAAACACCCAGTCCCAGCACACTAGTGTCCTCCATCGATCCACTGAATGAGCAGTGACAGAGTGGCTCCTTTACACTATTTCCCACCAATTTACCTGAACTTCTTTGTGGTGCAGAGGAATAAGAAGAGACATGGACAAAGACAAATCTTATCCCTTGGCCTCTGCTGGGACTGAAAAAAAGGATGCTAATATGGTGGAAAAATTTTGGGAGTACTGTTCCTCTGAAAGTTAAATGTTTGGAATTATAGTTATGCAAGCCTAGTGCCATCTTTGGGTTAACACAAGTTCTCCATTAGGCCAGTACTTTGTGCCACCTAGTCCAAGCAGTGGGTGGTCTACCAGAGAACAGATCTGTGCAGTCTTGGTCCTTGAGCTTCCTCAAATTAAGGCAGCCTGAGAACCTGGCAGATCCCTCTACTCTGTGCTGTTATCACTCTCATCTAATTGAATAGGCAACATGATGGAAGATATGGTTTAAAATAGCATAGAAGTGCCTCAGAAAGTTACATTTTTCCTTGAACACTTTCTTTAGGCTGGTATATATCCATCTCAGCTAGCCTGAAATCATCAATATTGTTTCAGATTTGTACCAGCGTAACTCCCAGAAGTGCTTGGTCCTGTCATTGGAAAGTAAATTTGGGATGGGCTTTGAATACTGTATTGTTAGCCTAGGCACCCTTAGAAAGGATGGATTTGGACAGGTTTGTCTGTGCCTGCTTCTTACCTGTAATACCTAGAAAACAAATGCATTTCAGAAGGAAGCTGTGGGATTAGTTTCATTACCACATTTTCTATAATTCCCTGATAGGGTCTGAACAGTTCTATATACTGAGTAAAAGTGGTGGAGACAAGTGACCTTGGGGAACTGGAAAAGCTAGGTACAGAAGTACAATACACCTATGAATGGTGAGACCATTGCATGGTTTGTTCCTGCAGATCACTCTTCTGGTTCAAGAAGTCCCAGCTTGCAAGGTACTACCTTTGTTGCAGTCATACTCTAACCCACAGGAGGTCCACTCCAGCAAGATAATTCTTTTTTCCTTCTCCCGAATTCACATAGTTTAAAATCCATGAGAAACCACAGTGAAAGCTGCAAAACTACCCAGTGCTTTGCTATGCAGACAGAAGTTCAACCTAGTCTTTCCACCACAAAGTGAGACTTCTTATTGAGCTAAACATGAAATGACCTAAAAATTCTCTTCTCCTCCCTGTCCATTTGGGTTTCTGTGGGCTCAGAAGAGGAGCATTTCTCTCTGACTGAGCTTTACCATTAACTGATTATAATCCACTGCCCAGGATTTTAGTCCTTCTGCTGCAGATTGCTTTTCTGTAAGTGGAGATTAATAGGCAAATCCTGTCTAAATTGAGCTCTTTGCCTTGATTTCTTTTCTTTCTGACATTAATGCTATTTTCTGTAAAGGATCATTTAAATTATTTGGGGACTTGGTAAATTAACTTCATTTCTAGTGCCATTTAAAATAACTAAATAAATGTGCTTAAGACTGCTTAAGAAAGAGCTAGACTGTATCTTCCCAAACTCTGACAATGCTGAGCTCTGTGAACCTCAGATGATTTAATGGCAGAACTGGGATTTCTAGATACAGGGTTGGTTTTTTTCAAATAATAATTGCGGTAACCTACATTTACCTAGTCCTTTCCACTCCAGCATTTTCCATAGCATATCCCAAATGTCTTGTCAAACTCCAAAGCACAGGTTCTTTATTTATATCCAGCTAAACCTTTCTTCCCTCTCATGGGCTTTTGCTTGAGTTAGACTTCAAACCATGCTCCTATGTACACTCTGGTTTTGCTTTATAAGGTACCCTGCTCTCCAGCTGCTATAAGTCAATGGAGATCCTCCACTGACCAGAAGAGGAATCCCTTAAACATGACATGAAGAAAAAAGCAGGGAAGCCTTTGCAAGCTGCATAGTAAGGGCATTTTCATGTTACATTTTTTCCCCTGGCCAACAAGCCACCTGCCTAGCAGACCAGCCAAAAGGCCTGAGGGAATTTGTGTGATTCAATTTGCACAGAATCTTCTACCTTGGCTATAGCTGGTAGAAAAACTTTCACAATTTTGATTAATTTTTTCCCTGTCAAAAGCTTGTGTTCCAATTAGAAATTGTAGAAACAGTCTCACAGAACTTCTTGCAAGCATAAACTTAGCTCATTTTTTTTTGATCTCCCTGCTCACAGCCTGAGAAGCAGTATCACTCAGTCTTTCCATCTCCCTCAGCCAGCTTAAGACTTTTGTTTAAGATCAAGTGTCCTCCAAGGAGAGGATGCAAAACCCAAGAAGACTGACACGCACTATTTGGCTGTTTGTAGAGCAGCATCAGGCATCAATAGGATCTGCAAGGGGGAACAGGGAAGAGCAGTGCTGAAAGAAGCCTGCTCTCTGTCTCTCTCCAATGTCTCACTCCTCTCCTTCCAGCTTTCACCTATCTCTCAGTAAAAACTTCTTTCTTAACACAAAATAATTGCTACAGCAAAAATCACTGATGGAGACACTTAGTTGACCCTAGTGTGCCAATCGACCTCACTGGGATGGAAAGCGAATAAAAAAATAAAAGCCTCAGAAGGCTGGTCTTACATGGTGTCTGCCAGCAAGTCCCTGGGACAGCAGCTATTTGGTACTTCCCTGTTGCACCAAGCTTCTGCACCTAATTGGAAAGGAGAGCAGGCTGTGCTGTACCCACATCTGCACAGTAAGCTGGTGCAGATGCTACACTGAGTGGAAGAACAAAATAAAATTCTGTTTCTTTTCTTCCTATCACTACCATCACTCTCACAAATAACAAAGAAACCCTGTGACAAGTCCAATAGAAAAGCATACCTACATATTTTTTAGGTGTTAGGATGGGCATCCTCTTATGGAAATATATCCACCACCACCATCACAGTATGAGTCTGTCCATCAGCCCAATAAGTGATGTCACATTGCCCGTCTTGTCCCCTGTTTCTTAAGGGCTAATATGGCTCCAAACACTTCCTCCTGTCATGTCATCTCAAAATGTCACTCTGTTTAGCTCAGAAATGCAAATCACTGCAAACAAAGTGCTGACCTGTCATTCCCTTGATCTACTGGAGAGCAAATTACATGGATTTCTGCATTCCTGCCTGCATTCTGCCTATGCCACAGTTTGCTGCAGAGGGGGAAAATAAAATATATATCTTGTTTATAGCTCTTCTTCTAACCCTCCTTTCATGTTGCAGCTAGAGTAAATCTGGAGCATCTCAGAAGCTCTCTGGTTGTTAAGTGAACTGAGCAAATTTCAGAGAGTAAAAGAGGTTGTTGAGGATTTTAAGAGTTTCTCCACACCTTTACTGACCAAAGCTCACCTCTCCCACTATACCTTGGATCCTGGCTTTTGATCTAGCTTTGCAAAGACAGCCAAGCAATTTAGTTTGAGATTCAAAGTTTAGGGCATTTCTGAGGATATAAGAAAGCAGTAGAGGAACTTAATTACACAGACGGATAGACCCTTCTGCAAATAAAACTAGCTTACAGCTAGTGAAATAATACCTCTGACTGCCTGTGCTTTCCTTAGGTGTCCTTTGTGCTGATGGGAATATGTAACACATTACTTATGTTCTATCAGTGTAGTTTGGAGATGTGTTTGTGGGATCTCAAGGTCCAGCACTTAGCATATCTTGACACAGGTGGTCCCACAAGTCTGTGGAGAATAAGTATTGTCCTTGTGCAAATTAACGCCTTAGTAGGCTTCGGCAGCATCCAACCACACCAGGGTAAATGGCAAAGGGAGATGCATTTAAGCAATATTGGAAACATTAGAAACATTCCAGTACTACAGGTTAAAAATTGCTCCAGGATTACAAATTCACCATTTTATGGATTAGTGGGTGATTTCTCTGGAGATTAAGAGCAATAGAAAACATAGACTTCCTGCGGCGAATGAAGAGACGGGACTCAGCTTGATGCAAGCAAATGTCAATTTATTGTACAGAAGCACGAGTGTTTATACAGTTTCAGAAGCTGCGCGTTTTAAACTAATTGGTTCTTGAAGCTAAGCCTTGCATACTAGGCAATCCCTGACTGGTGGTTAACTACCAGCAATTAACAGCAAGGTGTTACCTTTCCTTGGCGCCATCCTTGGCACCATCCGTCTCCCACTCCCCTGTGCTCTGTAAACATGCCTCATCATGTTAATTGTTGTCTAGACAAGCTCGAGCACATTCCCCTCAGCTAACTGATTGCCATGCATGGTCCTAGTTTCCAGCCCGCTCCTGCATCTCCCCCTTCCTGTTGCACAAAAGGAACCTTTGAAACCGAATGAGTAAAAACAAGGTATAAGTAATAGAACAAATAAAAAACCAACTGAGACATATTATTAATGTCAAAATAACCCACTGTCTTTGTTCCGTACAATTTTACAATTTCCCCTTTTTGTTTTTGAACAGCTAGTACCAGGTTTGCCATGTTCTGCAGGGCCCTTGCAAACATGACAGCAACCAAGGTAATAGCAAACAAACAATACTGCCAATTGAGTGAATGAATGCCAAAAAGGCTGAAATTTTCTCAGATTTTGATAACATGTTGCTGCAATGGGGCGCCTAAAATCCACGCAGCACATACCATCAAAATCCTCACAGCCATGTCCTTGAACCAACAACAAAAAGCAGTGGCAATTTTGACTCACATTCTTAACTGCCTAACAAACAAGGTGATTTTTAATGCTTTCCCTGCTGTTACTCTGGATAAGAGAAGAACCGCTGCGACATGTTCCCATCATAGCCTCCTACTACATTAGCATCTACAGAAAGACAATTATCGACATTCAAAGTGTAAACAATATCATCTTCTTTTGGATTAACATTATACATAGATGTGTAAGAAACTATGGACTAGGGTATTGTTTATTAAAATTTATGTTAAGCCCAATGTAAAGATTAGGCAACAAAAGATAAGATAACCGCCAGGTGTCCAGGATGCCGCTTGTGAAAGATAAGATAACCGCCAGGTGTCCAGGATGCCGCTTGTGCATATGAATGAAGGGTCAACACCTCCACTACTTCATGAACATGAAAGTAAAAAAAAAGGTATAAAAAGGGACTGTTTGAACTGCTCAGGACGGCAGTTGGCGGAGCGCAGACTCCCCTGTCGTCCAGCGCTGTTTTTGCTCATATTCTACTTGCTATAATTAATAAAAATTTTAATTGGATTATGATCTATTGTGGTCTCAATTTATAACAATTCTGGTGCCGTGACTCGGATAAGGAACGGTGGGCTTTGGTCCTCCGGGGAGGCGCCCCGCGACATTTCGCGGCCCCGCGACCAACAGCTTACTCCAACCTTACCGACGAACCTAAATTCTAGAATAATGAGCAAAGGAGAAACCGGTAAAATCCCATAAAAATTCTGTGCACGGGAGTCCGGACGAAGACGCAGGACGCGTAAGTATATTGCGAATTTGTTCGCGGGTTTGCCGTTCGGGCGGGATTGGGTTTCCTGGAATATAACGAGTGAGTGTATGTTTGTGGATATTCCAGAAGATGGGGGCGAAGGGCAGCAAGCCTTCGACTCCCATGGGAAGGGTACCCACTGTACCTAAGAATACCCCTCTGGCATATATCTTAGACAATTGGAGATATTTCCCTGGAACCCTAGGGAAAGATAAGCAGAAGATGATAGAATATTGTACTAAGATATGGGGAGGGAAGAAGATTTCTAAAAATGTCTTTTGGCCAGTCTATGGGTCAGAAGAAGATTGGGTAAGACAGCAATTAAACCTCTGGGTTAATAATAAAAAACCCCTTAACCCGGAGGAGAGTCGATATGCGGAAGTGTGGCTAGAAAGACCGGGAGCTAGACTTTACCCACTGAATGAAATGAAAACTAAACAAAAGAAAAAGCAGGAAGAGTTAGACGAAACCCTCCTAATCCCCCCTCCTTACATTCCTCCTCCTGCTCCCGCAGAGGTCCCCAGAGCGCCCACTCCCCCACCAGAGTCGGAACAAGGGTCTCCCCCTCTTCCTAGACGCATAACTAGAAGTCAGAAAGGGGCAGCTCAAATGTACCCCCTAAGGGAAATACCCATGGGGGGACCTCAACCTGTGATCGGATATATTTCCGTACCCCTAAACTCGGCTGACCTACGAGATTTTAAAAGAACCGAGATGGGAAACTTAATTGAAGACCCACTCGGAGTGGCAGAAAGATTAAATCATTTTTTGGGACCAAACCTTTATACTTGGGATGAAATGCAATCTATCCTTGGTCAATTATTTACTACCGAGGAAAGAGATATGATTAGACGAGCAGGAATGAGACTGTGGGATGCTCAGCATGCCCAGGGACCCCAAGCAGATATTAAATGGCCACTCCAAAGACCTAATTGGGATAATCAGGATCCAGTGCATAGAACTCATATGCAGGACCTGAGAACTATAGTAATTCAGGGGATTAGGGAAACAGTACCCCGTGGCCAGAATATCAATAAAGCATTTAATGAAATGCAAAAGAAAGATGAAAGCCCTACTGAGTGGCTGGAACGACTGAGGAAAGCCCTTCAGCTGTACTCTGGGGTAAATCCAGACGACCCTTTAGGGCAAGCGCTCCTCAAAACTCAGTTTGTGGCAAAATCATGGGAAGATATCAGAAAGAAGATTGAAAAGTTAGAAGACTGGCAGAATAGAGGGTTGGATGAATTATTGAGGGAAGCTCAGAAAGTCTACGTAAGGCGGGAAGAAGAGAGCAGCAAGCGACAAGTAAAAATGATGGTAGCAGCAGTCAGAGAGGATCGCAAAGGGCAAACTGGTGAACACAGATCTGCTGGAACGAAACAAGGGAACGTAGTAGTAAAGAAGGAACAGAGATGTTGTTTTTACTGTGGAAAGAAGGGACATATAAAGAAGAATTGCAGAGAAAGGATCAGGGATGAGGAAATACTGAAAACAGAATAGGAGAGTCAGGGGCTCTATATCTTAGGGGACCGGAGTCATCATGAGCCCTTGATAAAATTAAAAATAGGTCCCCATAAACAAGAGTTCACCTTTTTAGTAGACACTGGGGCTGAAAAATCAACTATTAAGCAAATACCTGAGGGATGTAAAGTTTCCCCTGAAAAAGTACAAGTAATTGGGGCAAAAGGAGAACCCTTTAAAGTAAGCAAAATCAAAAATGTGGTATTCGAAACTGAAAATAAATTTGGAATGGGTGAACTCTTGCTCGTCCCTGAAGCAGAATTTAATCTGTTAGGACGAGATTTAATTGTTGAATTGCAATTAGAAATTAAAATAAAAAATCAAGAGCTAACAGTGATATGGAGAAATAGTGTGAAATGGCGACAATGGACATCGATTGTGATTGTATATGTCTGCTCAAGGAATGTGGGTATGGTGACTGGTCATGGGTGCGATGTCTGGTCACATAGGCACACAGCTCTGAGGAGACAACTACAGTTTTGAGGAGACACCTGCCCTTCTTCCTCTAACAAAGGGGCTATTTAAAAGAGAATGAGAAAAGGATGAGAGATATTCCAATGCTATCTAGAGGGAGGGAGTGCTAAGTCTCCTTGCTGGAGAAGATCAGATGGTCACAAGGACATGAATCACCTACAAACCTGCAAGACCACCACATTCCAGGCAAAGGACTGATAAGCTAATTAACATAGGAAGCGGGGTTTAGGTAACGAATATGTATAGGCGTTAATTGAATATTCATTTGTTCATTGTATAAATGTGAGATGGTTCATCACTTCGGGTATGCACGCTTGTGGAGGAGCGATCCCCCGTGCATCTGCGCGCAATAAACATACCTACTTTATAACTTTCGAGTTATAGAATCTAATTCCGCACGTCAGTTTTGGCGAGCCAGGCAGGAGGATTTCTGCTCGGCTGAGGGACCAGCTGCGGAGCGGAAGCTCCTAGGCGCGCCCCGGGAGATTTCCTCGGAGGAGCCTCCTCTTCTCAGCTGTTCACCCGGGAGCAGAAGAGAAACCCCTGGATCCACGGATAAAACGGTATGTTTAGAAACGGGGCAGCTGGTGAGAATCACGGAGACGTCCGGAGCGCAGCGTAGTCCCCAGGAGGAAAGGTACCTTGGGAGGGGGTTTGCTGACCAAGGGGTGGCCGCTAGCGATCTTGAGGGCAGATCGAGCAAACCCGAGGTTACTGCCAGATCCTAAAAGCCCGGAGGCCTCGTGACGGAAAGCGGGGGGTGGGACGGAATAAGGCGGAATCTCACAGTAACAAGAGGGACCTCACAGCAAAAGTAAAAGGGAAACTTTTGCGTAGGAAAAAGAGGAAGCTAAAAACTTCCTTTAGGTTGTCTTAAGAATTGGGGAATTCCTGGAATGTAACAACTGAAATAGCACTCTGTGTCTTGTTTGTTCTATGTGTTGTCTTGTTATATGTTCAAAACTCGGAGTTATGAAATGTATGTTGAAAAATATTACTATTCCGGTAATTCGTGGCAAATAGCGGAAAACTTAACACTCTGCTTCAGACCAGGAAAAATTGGTTTTTGTTTGTTGTTTGTTTTTTGGCAATTGTTCATTGAAATGCATACTTTGTGAACTGTTAGTGTTCCTAAAAGTTGTACATAAGTGCACGGTACCGTATAACATACTGCTTGTGTGACTGAGGGCTGCCCGGAGAGTGTGAATGATGTGATTGAGATGCGCATTTTGATTTTCCGTGTATAGCTTAAGTATATTGACTGAGTGTGAGTGCAAGAGTGCTTGAGACACGCGTTTGAGTGCAAAACGAGTAAGGAGCTCTATCCGCGTTTCGACCTTGGGTGGCTAAGGACACCGGAGAAAAACAAAGTAACTGAAATTGCGAAATGGGAAATGGAAGGAGTAAGCCCTGTGAAAAATCGCCCTTGGGTTGTATATTAAAACATTGGAGGGATATTGTAGGACAGGGTGGCACCGAAAATAGAAGGAAATTGATTAAATATTGTAATCAGTGGTGGCCTTTGTATAAATTGGGGAGTGATGCGAAATGGCCTCAGGAGGGAGGAACGTTAGATTATAACACTCTCCTGCAATTAATGTTGTTTCTGAGGAGAGAGGGAAAGTGGGACTTAGTATCATATGCAGACATGTTCTTCGTCCTCCAGGAAAAACTTGAGTGGCAAAAGGACTGTGGATTAGTACCCCCTCGGGATCCTATGGTGCTAGCACTAGAAAGAGTGCGGGATTAACATCACCTGATCTTTGATTATGGCTCTAGAAAAGGATAGGAAAAAAACCCTGAGACCTAAACTAGAAAGATGGTCTTGTTGAAATTTTTGTGTTAAAAAGCTCAGGTTGTGGTTCCTTCTGTGGAGCAACCAGAATGAAACACATTGTAAGATAAAAACTTGTACTAATGTATGTAAGATCTGAAGCGGGGTGGGGTGGGGTGGGTGGAGAATCAAAGACCTTGTGAAAGTGTTAAAGTATTGCGGTGAGTTTGTACAAACCCCCGTACCCCCTCGAAGGTGCGACTGAATCATGCTGGGATGCATGGCAGGATGTTTTCTGTTTGCCTGCAAAGGCATGATAAGTAAGAACACAGGCTTAAAGCAACAAGGAGCAGATTTGCATTCAGGGTAAGAAAGAGTTAAAACAGAAGTGCTGTTGTAGAGACAGGCTTGTGTAACCTGCAGAGCTGGAAGAGCATCTCCTGCCCCCTGCCCCGAACCGTTCTGCTGGTAAGGAGGAGGGGGTTGCTATTGCTGACAATTGAGCAGAAGGACCTGACAATGTCACCCCAATTGCTGCAGCATTTGCAGTACAACAGGACCGGTAACAGCCCCTTTAGGGCAGGCAATGGGTCTGAGGAGACTAAAGGTGAAACTTTGATGGGAAATTGTAGATGTTTGAAAGTTGGTTATGAAAGACTTGTCAGGATGATCTAATAGGACTAGATAAAGGTTCGAGTTACTAGGTAAGCGTGATTATAGAAAAGTTGATAGAAGGAACAGGGAACGTGTACAGAAGGTAAGAGAAGAAGAGCTGGGTCGTGCTAAACTGGTAGAGGAGATGAGGCAGAGACAGGAGGAATGTCAGGCAGAAGTGAAAGAGTGAATCCCTCTCCTATGGGTTCGGATCACTGTGCATATTGTAGGGAAAGTGGACACTGGAAGCAAGATCACCCTAAGCTAAAAAACCATCAAGGGGTTCTGGTGAACTAGGGGCTAGGAAAAATGAGGTGGAATTTTAGTGAATACAAAACCAACTTATTTATTATATTTTTTTTCCTGAAGTTTAACAATTTGTTACAGTTGTGGGAGCTGCTGGCCACCAGGAAAACATCCAGAAACCTTTAAAGTACAAACTAAGAAAACAAATAAGAATGCCAAATTCACCAAAATCTTTGTTGGGATGAGATTTATTAGAACATCTAGACGTTTAAAGAAGGAGAAATGAAACTAAAAGTTAAAAATGATGAAGTAATTGAAATATTGAGCTTATCTTTAATTAAACAGAAAAGAGGACCTCCCTGAAGTAAAAGAAATTTTTAACCAGGTGTATCTGAAAATAAATTCCAGGAAAGGTGAAAAATGCTTTACCTGTTACAGTAAAAATGATAAGGGGGAGGCTTGCCCAGTTCAGATAAAAACAATATCCCTTGGTCAGCAAGGCTGTGGGGATATTGGCAGAAAAACTGAAATAAAATACACTCTCTAGTAGTTCTACTAATGTAAATCTGTGTGTTTTGCCATGACAGTGACTTGTTATGGGATGTGCAGATGAAACTCTGCATTGACAATGAAGTACAAGGAATAAGGTTGGTCAGGTGCCTCCTACCATAGTCAAGGGCAAGACTGGGTTGGCCTCTGTGTTTGCCACCAAGAAGAATCTTGAGCTCCGCTGTTGGCTGCAACCCAGTAGGCGTTGAGCGGTGGGAACAAATGCCATGCCAGACCTTGATGTGAGGAATGGCCCCCTCTGTTAGAAGAGGGTCACCCAGGAAGGAAGAACATAAGATGGCCCATTGAGGCACTGATTTGGAAATTGGAAACCGCCTGGCCGACCATGAGGCCAGACGAGTAACAGAGAAGGTAGGAAAGGAGGAATTCTCCTTAATACCAGACGATAAAACCCCAACTGTAAGTACAGATCAAGAGCCAAACTATTCTAAAGAAAACTTTAAAGGTAATTCAGGACATGAATGATAAAATAAAAATAAATAAGTGGATTTATTTAAGGGATGGTCGTATAGTGGTACCATCCAATTTAATATGGACCACAGCCCTATTATTAATAAGACGCATTGGGGAGCTGATACTTTATATAAAAGTCTAAATCAGAAATTGATAGGGCGAAACTTGTATACTGTAATAAAACAGGTGACTCAGCAACGTGAAATGTGTTTACGCAATAATCCCAATACAGCAAATAAAATAAAACTAGGAAACATTAGTAGAGGGAATTATCCAGGACAACAGTGGCAAGCTGATTTTCCGAACTCCCAAAAAAAGTGGGGTGCCAATATTTATTAGTTATGTCTGATATGTTTTCAGGTTGGCCAAAAACCTTTCCTTGTCGAACAAATAAAGCAAGAGAGGTAACGAAGGGATTGTTAAATGAGATTATCCTCCGCTTTGGGGTTCCGGCAACAATCTCTTCCAGTAGAGACTCACACTTTTGTGCCAAAATAGTACAACAAGTGAGTACAGGATTGGGCATAGATTGGCAATTACATACTCCTTATTACTTCAATGTTCTGTTTGGTGCTGTCGAAGAATGATCAGAGAGCATAATGATAGTTTTTAGAACAGGGGGGATTGAATAATGAGCTACGTACAATGAGTGATGAATGGTATACTACTTTTTTAGAAAATGATGTGCTTATATATAATTGTCCAAAGTTGGGAGGTGTTCAAGGACCCTTATTGTCAACATGATGAATACACCAAGACCCTTAGTGTCAGCACCAGGGATGTGCTAGACACAAGGTCCTTGGATTCGTTATCTTTATAAGGGCCATCTGGTCCTAAGTTTCTGTTGTGTATATAACGCTACCTAAACAAGGAATTTGAATCATGCTCATTAGTCTATCGAGGAACAGAGTCTGCGCAGAAACAAGAAGGTAAAAAAGGTTCACTGGAGGAAGACTCCTGATCTCCATCCTGAAGACCCCCAGAAGACCACTCCTCAAGGACATTGCGCAGGAGCGAAATATGTAAATGAATTCCCAGAATTGTAATGAATATGTAAATGATTTCCTGATGGAAACCATAATTGGTGGGATACTCTCTTTGGCTGGTCACCTTCTGCAAAAGGAATTCTTAACGCTGTGGTACACCCAATTGTGATCTTATTGATCAGTTTAGGAATTTCCTTAATACTAACCATTATGTTACATTTGTGGGTTTGGAGAATGTTTAAAAGGGTAACGCTTATGTATGATGCTTTATATCATTTGGGAAGACTGCTTAAGTAAAAGAATTTACTTAGTTTGATAGAAAAGGGGGGATTGATATGGAGAAATAGTGTGAAATGGGGACAATGGACATCGATTGTGATTGTATATGTCTGCTTAAGGAATGTGGGTATGGTGACTAGTCATGGGTGTGGTGTCTGGTCACATAGGCACACAGCTTTGAGAAGATGCCTACAGTTTTGAGGAGACGCCTGCCCTTCTTCCTCTAACAAAGGGGCTATTTAAAAAAGGATGAGAAAAGGATGAGAGACATTCCAATGTTATCTAGAGGGAGGGAGTGCTAAGTCTTCTTGCTGGAGAGGATCAGATGGTCACAAGGACATGAATCACCTCTCCTTGCTGGAGAAGATTGGATGGTCACAAGAACATGAATCACCTACAAACCTGCAAGACCACCACATTCCAGGCAAAGGACTGATAAGCTAATTAACTTAGGAAGCGAGAGTAAGTGGGTTTAGGTAACAAATATGTATAGGCGTTAATTGAATATTCATTTGTTTTATTGTATAAATGTGAGATGGTTCGTCACTTTAGTAATGCACGCTTGTGGAGGAGCGATCCCCCGTGCATCTGCACGCAATAAACATACCTACTTTATAACTTTCGAGTTATAGAGTCTAATTCCGTACATCAGCCCAACCTTTTAATGGGCAACTTTTCCCAGTAAAGTGCCTAAATGTTGATTAAAAGACATTTTCCTTCCTCTAAAAATAAGTGTGATTTTCAGCAAAACTCCTTAATCTTGTGCTGTCAAAAAAACCCTTATTTTAATTGAAAACTTGAATTACCAAATGGTAAGCTTAATACTCATCATCTATTTGTAATGCCCACCTAAGCAATCTATCCATTAATGTTCTATAAGGCAGTGAGTCTGCTACCCTATGTAAATACAGGTAACTTTCAAAGAAATTCAGGAAAATTAATAACAGGATAAAATCAAGAAATAACAAACATTTTTTCCTTTTCTGAATTGGGGCCAAAGGTGCAAGTTTTTTGGTAAACTGTGCCTCGAAGAACTAAACTGAGGAACAAGAAAAAGCCATTTCTCAGCTCAGGCTCACTGCAACTTTCCATCTCCATAATTATGGAGATACCAGAATGCTGTGCTATGATTTTGTCTTTTTACAGATTTTTTTGGATTTTCTTTTTTACCCTTTTTATGATAACCCTTTCGTCCCTGCAGCTTTGCCTGCATTTCACTCTTCTAGTGCAATAGCCTAGTGCTTTCTTCAACAACCAAAGCAAATTTAAACATAAATATATATATTTAAATACTGAAACAAGAAATTTGCACAATTTCCACCAAGATATTCCTTGGCATTGGGAGATGTATTGAAACCAGCATTTTGCCTTGAACTGCTTTGGTTTTGACAATAAAGTGTGGGATCCATCTCCTCCAACTAAGGGTGTTTAAAAGTAAGATGTCTAAGCTGGTCATCCTAGGGTTCCTTTATTGTTATTTTTGTATATGTAAATAGCTCTTGAGGACAGGTCATCTGGCTTTTCTTACACATTTATCTTTGGCTGTAATGAAATGGTCTCTGGAGGTGGCTGTTTTTATGTACTGATTATAAGGAAAGCCTGGCATGACTCACCCAGATTAGACATCTGGTTTACACCTAAATCAGGGAAGATGAACCCTTCCCCTACTGGATTGGTAGAAAATGCCCCAAGCCCTGTTATTGGCATACCTATGATCATCCCTGTGTTAGAACCTCTAGTATCTGCCGACTCCTGGACATTGTTAATGGGAAAATTAGACCATGTCTTTATATCTAAGAGCAGTGGGGAGAAAACTGTACGATGTTACCTGCATTGCTTAACTTGCTTAGAAGTGCTGCTGAAGGGCCAGAACATATGGAGACTGCTTTCAACCAAGTCATCAGAGAGTGCACTGGAAACGTACTATATTTGTCTCTAAAAACCTCTTTTCCATTTCTGTCTCAGGTTTATTTCCCCAGAGTTTGTAACAGCCAGGTTCTAATTTTGGATATGTTACTATCTTTTATTGAGACAGTCACCAAGAATATGAGATTTACATTAAGATTTTGGATGTGGGAATAAGCAACAAATAAATTTTTGAAAGTAATTTGAGCAAAACTGAGTAGCTGATATATTCAGGCCACAAAAATTTTCACCTGAAACAAGACAACCTCTAAAACAAATACACCAGCCTAGAAGAAAAGAGCCGCCTTGTACTGGAGGGATGATTGGGTCACTGAGCATAGCAGTATTCATTATATATATATAGAAAAACGTAAGAGGAAGGATAACAAGGGAGATCTTATGTGGTCTAGCGAGAAGAAGGGTATAGAGGGAAGTACTGAGGACGCTTGAGTTATTCTGACCTATTGAGATCTTAAATGAAAACTAATGGGAGTCCAGAAAGATGAGGGATGAGAGCAGAAAACTCAGTCAGTTTGGCAACTCTGATGTCAGCTCAGCCCACAGCAATTCTGAAAATGACCTCAGGCTGGAGATCTCCAGCTGTGACTCTGGCGAAGATGGTCTGCCTTGATGTCAGTGGAGGACAAATGGAAAGAGCAATGGCTGATATTTCCACCCCTGCATTTACTCCTCAAAAACCCCTCCAACTCTTCTGTTCTAAGGCAAAATATAAAACTTGCTATTTCCCTCCTCCTTCTGTAGAAAGGGTGGAGTGACTTTGTGAAAACAGATGCCTGAAGGAAAGGTTCTCACATTTTGAGACCTGCAGAGCCATTTTTTTTCCCACAAGCACCCCGTGCTGACCTGATTCTCCTCCCATGGAGAGGGCTGATAACAATCCCTCCTGAGTCAAGTGAGGACAGACTGGGCAGCACACAAGGCCTTTAGAAAGTTCTGCTGATCTTATGTGTAGCTGCTCAGCAGGAGAGGAGGTCCCGGCAGGACCTCAGTGGCTACATCTACATTATGCTGAAAGAGTACCATCTGGAGCAGCAGGAAACATGGCATCATCTACCTCCTGCCGACTGCCTGCCCGTGGAGAGTTTGTTTTGCCTGTGGAGAGATTGTTTGGGCCTGCCTGGTAGCTCACTAACCCTCCAGGTATTCCTGGGCATGTGAAGACTTGCGCAGTGAGAGCAGAGTATACTTGACAGACCTTAAGCCGTTCTTGCAGGCTCATTAATTGCAGAGACTGATTTCCTGGTCTAAAGCTCTCAGGGCTAACCTTAACAGCTACCATAGACATCTAACATCAATTATGCAATTCCACCTGTTCACAAGCAGTTCTTCCCCTCTGTTGGCCGAGAAAGCATTTTTACATCTGCATCCACCTGGGTCATTCCTCCCTCCTTCCCTTTACCCAGCTATGCAAAATTGTGCACATCAGAGAAGGAAAAGCTGATTTACCATAACAGGTCAGAGTGTGGGTACATAGCATAAAATATGCTGTTTATGACAGAGAAAGCCATCCAGCCATTTTGATAGTTTTTCTCCCAGGGGATTAAAATACCTCCTTCATCTCAGCAGAGCACCTGCATATGGAAAGAGCCTGAATTATAATCTACCTTTTTCTTCAGTGTCTTCAAAACACTGCTTCCTCTCATGGGCAAAGCCAGACATAATCCTGGATTCAGTGTTCCCTCTCAGTACTGCTCAGTTCATTATCTTGCCTTGTTTGTTCTACTTACTTGTTGTACCCCTGACATGAAAATAAACAAACTCTCTGGAGTCAGGGAGCATCCTACATGCTGCGGTAAGTGGAGCTTTGCCTGCACCCTGATTCTCCTAGGCAGTCATCAGTGTCAGCTGGCTAATGGGTTCATGGTAGTTCCCTAACCACAGCATCTGAACACCTCTCCACCTTTAGCTAGCCAGCTAGCTCACATTGAGTTTTGTCTTTTAAATAGTTGATATTAGCTAAGGTAAATAAATGTCATCCTAATTGACTGGATCAAGGTAACCCAGGTAATCTGTGATAAAATAAAACATAGCATTTACACCAGAGGCCAATGTCCTCCGAAGCCTCAGGTTCATGCCACAATGTGAAATAAAAATACATCAGGGGTTACCAAATAGAAAGACACCAGCTTCGGCTCAGGAATCTTTTGAACTGCAAATCATGCGAGATGGGATGAATATTTTAGGGAAGAATCACCGTCTTCTTGCCCTGATTTTATATTTTTTCTTGGGCATATACTCTTGGCCATAATGAAAGACAGGATACCAGGCAAGGCAGATGTTTGGGTTGCTCCAGCTTTGCCATTCATGTGTTCCTTCCTATCTCAAGACCTCTGATTAGTCACTTAGGTCCAGCTTTTTAGTGGCAACATTGTTCCCAACTTCCTTGACCAACATCACATTGGAAGGCCCTAAAAAGTATGAGAATTAATTTAAAATTGCTGAAGTGAAATTTCTGCACATTGGCCTGTCCACCCCCCTGCCTCACCCCCCTAGATTCATGGCTGCTACAACTAATTTCAACAGCAGGCTATCAAACTTTTTCAGGAGCTGTGTCTGATCAGTTGCTAGTGTTTAAAAAAAAAGGGGGGAACGTGAAATAAATTCATACAATAAATAAGGCAGCTGAAATCTAAATTTACTCATGGATAGACAGTAAGCTGCAAAAATATAAAAAATTGTTGGATAAATTATTCATTGCAAATTATTTGTTCATATTGATGGTCATAAAATTATATAATACATTTTACAAAGTTTAGTCACAGTATTTGACTCTAGCCCTGTACTACAGAGAAAGTCCCAGTAGGTTGGTATTTGGGATGAATGACACACCTGTGCCCCCACTGATGGGATCTGGGAGTGTCCAGCACCTCCTAATTGAACCTGGGAGATAGAGTACTATACAGGTAGCTCATTGCCTCTGGAAGGGATGGTTTCATTTGCCCTTTGGGGATCTGAGGATATTCCTCCCCCTACCCCAGCAGAAAAAGAGTGAGTGTGGAGACCACCACTCTGTCACATTTCAAATGTTTTAAGTCACGCAAATCCACTTCAGCTTTGTGTCAAGGGGCTCTGTTCAAAGTAGGCTGTGTTGTAACACCTCCTGCTTGGACATATCTATGGCCCTTTATGCCAGATTAATTCAGGCACTAGAGGAAGACTGTTGTGATTTGCTGTCACCTCACAGTGGTCCCATTTTATAGGTCGGTTTGTTCCAGCAGACAAAATGGGAGAGTAGGAGTGTGTTGCCTGACTTCCTCCTGTCTCTGTCCTCCTCTCTCAAATACACACCTGGGACCTTTTCCCTGTATAACACAATAAATTTGCCTCTACACAAGGGAGGGACATTGAGCTATGTTGATAATTCATGGTTAGGTAGATTCTTTGTGCTCACTTTGTATTGTGATTTATAGAGGGGTTGGACCTAATTTGATAAGCACAAAAGCCATGTCAGCTGTCAGTTTGCTGCAATTGGTTCTACTTCTAATGGCCAAAAGCACTGAAAATACCCTTTATTTTGAAAAAGAGAAATACAGCATAGTCCCTAACAACATACAGCAAAATGTACCAGAGGAGCACACACTTCAGTGCAGTGAGTCCCATACCAGACTTTTATATTCCATACATAGGCCAAAGCAACTGGAGATGCCTTTGATTAACATATAGAAACAATCACATGCACATACATATATATATATATCTGTCTGTGTGTGCACGTGTACAAAGGCCAGTGTGTCCTGGTTTCAGCTGAGATAGAGGTAATTTTCTTCTTAGTAGCTGGTGCAGTGCTGTGTTTTGGATTTGGTGAGAGAACTATGTCAATAACAGACTGATGGTTTTAGTTGTTGCTGGGTGATGTTTATACTAAATCAAGGACTTTTCAGTTTCCTGGGCCCTGCCAGCCAGAGGGCTGGAGGGGCACAGGAAATTGGGAGGGGACACAGCCAGGACAGGTGACCCAAACTAGCCAAAGAGGTATTCCATACCATATGATGTCATGCTGAGTATATAAGCTGGGGGAAGAAGGAGGAAGGGGGGGAAACATCTGGCATTATGGTGTTTGCCTTCCCAAGTAACCATTACATGTGATGGAGCCCTGCTTTCCTGGGGATGGCTGAACACCTTCCTGCCAATGGGAAGTGGTGAATTAACTCCTTGCTTTGCTTGCGCAGCTTTTGCTTTACCTATTAAATTGTTTTTATCTCAACCCTTGAGTTTTACATTCCTTTCCAATTCTCCTCCCTATCCCTCTGGGTGAGGGGGAGTGAGCAAGCAGCTGTGTGGTACTTATTTACCAGCTGGAGTTAAACCATGACATATTACAAAAAGTTGCAGACCTCAGAGAGTAAAAATCCATGTTACAAAAGCAGAGAGAAAAATAGGTGGTTCTACTCCGCTCTATTCAGCAACTTACCTACTACTTTCATCACTGTAGCATTTATTTCTCTCTTGGATTTTTTTCTTGCTTTTAAGGCTTGATTTGAGGCCAGGTTTTCTAATTAGTTTAGTAATAGGATCAAAGGATAAGAATCATCATCTGCTTAATGAAAACAATAGGATTTCCAATTCCACGATGGTATCTGGCAGGGAAGGAAGATTGTTGGGCTCCTTAGCTACATCATAGAAGAGTGATGGGAGGAACAATAGAGAAGGAAACCTTATCTAACCAGATTCCAGCAAAATTTTATGTCTTCCCAAACCCCTGACAATTATTTTATTTTGGCAGCAAAAAAAAGAAGAAAAAAAAAAAAAAAGGGAGAGGAGGGCAGGGCAAGCACCATCATGTGAGAAGGAAGGATGTATTCTCCTCCTAGAATGAGCCCCAGCTGTGTGTTGGAGGGTGTGTGTGTGGGGTGGTGAAGGCAGGTGGTAGTCTGACAGACAGCATATTGGAATGAAGTGGTGTACATCCAAGGCAGCTCCTCTCCTGCCCCATTTGTTCCATCTCTTGACAGAACCCATTAAGCCAAACAGTAAGCTAACTTGTTTGCAGAGACTTGTGGGTTATTGCAAGGGAGTGGATGCTTACACAGCTCTGCTTTCCTCTGGTCCCTTGCAGGGGGTGGTGGGGGTGGTTGAAACAATTTAGTGTTTGCAAGGACTCTGCAGGTGCAGTTTTAAAGGAGGGAGAACAATTTGAGATTTGCAGCTTAAGACCCTGGAGATGGTTTTGGACTTCCAAAAGCCACAAAACTTACTTCCCTAAATAGAGATAACACTTTAATATGACTGAGAATATAAAGAACTAAAAAGCTCAGCCACTTTTGTAAATCTTTGCATGTGAATGTCTGTTCTGTAAACCATCAGTCCTAAGTTAGGAAGAGAGATTTCAAAGAAACTTTGACTGCTGAACAGACTCCTGAAGAGATCACCGTTCCCCTGTCATGGATCTCTGTACAACCATGGACCTTGGATGTTGACCTCAGCATTGATCCACACAGGGTCATATAACTGGACATGTCCATACTACCAAGCACCCAGAAATCTCAGACAAATGTCCAGCAGCCTCAAATTCTATTTCCACACAGAAACAAACGAGATAATTAAGGGGAAATGTGGAAGTATGGTGATCCTGCCTAACGAGGGATGATGGGGCTTCTGCTTTCTCCTTTTTGGCTGTTTTTGAAATACCACCAGACCTCTATGCTCCTCGTTAGGAGCCTCACTCCCTTTGAAAAACTGGACCTGTATGGTCTGTGCATGAGGTGGCATCTGAGCCCATTCTCCATAAGACACAGCAAGACAGAGGAGGTTATGTCCCCAGCCTTAGACATTGGATTTATCTTTGCAACCACCACTCTTTAAGAGAACGGTCCATGCTAGCAGAATATTTGTATTGTTTAATGTTGAAATCAGTCTTTTCCTCCTAGGAAAGTTATAGATACAGAAGGGTAAATGAGCTAAGCAGTGGCAGAGCAAAAGGAGAGACACCAAGTCCACAGCCCTAGAGAACAAGCTAAGCAAAGAACAACTCGCTCAGGCCTTTAGTGCAGCATCCTCTCCCTGACCAGCTACTTGGCCTTCCAGCAGAGTTCATTAATCCTTTGCTTTGATGAATCTTTAACCTTGGCAATAACTAGCAGATCATGGTGATTAAATTCATGCAATTAAATATTTCATTTATAAATAAATAATAATAAAAAATAAAGACTTATCTGCAAAAGAGCAATAAGGCAGCTCCAGGGGGGGGTTGTTATTGCCAATTAATCACACTCTTGGGACTGAAGAGGAGCTCCACTGCTCCTTGTAACTTTAATTGCTCTATGGGTGCAATTGTCCATACATCCCCCCTACCTCTCCCTGTCCAGCTAGACTTTACGGCTTAATTCCAGGGTAGGCTTTCTAGTTTTTTAACTTCTGTTGCTCTCAGCTACCCTCCCTGTGATCCAGGCTGGGGATGGAGACCAGTAAAACTAATCCTTCCCCTCTTGTGCATGTTCACTCTGGCTAGCTGCAATGCAAGTGCATTCACACCTGCTTTCATGCACACAGATCCAGGCTGCCAGTGAGGACGCTCAGGAGAAGCCCCATACTGCAGTAAGTCAATACATGAGCACTATCTTTTTCAGTAGGCTCTGCAGCTCATGTCCAAGAAAGCACATAATTCTCCTACTGGGGACAAAGGCTTTGATGAGTAAAAACTCCTTAACACTGTGGCTTTATTATCTGTATCTATCAGCTAAACCATGTCAAAGCATGGACCCAAGCACTGTGTTGTGGCCATACAGATTGCTATGGGCCAAGCATACTTTCCAGGAAGAAATTTAAATTCACTCACCCTGTTCTGAGTGGAAGAGATTTTAGGTAGGTGGATAAAAGCTGTACTGTGTCACTTGTACCTTGGGCCAGAAAATGGGCATTGGCTGATTTACTTTACTAGTGTAAATATATGTTTTAAGATTGCATCATGTGGTAATGATAACGACAGCGAGACATGAAAGTTTAAAGATAGCATTATCTTCTTCAGTCCTGCTAACAGCTCACTGTGACTCTTCTGTATCTTACAGTTAATTTTCTTATTTCTTTCCCCTATCTTCCCTCCTTCCCAAATCCCAGATAACATGCACTATGTAATTTTTCACTGGATGCTTGGAAATGGGTTTGAAAAGAGTAAGATCCTGTTTAGAGGACCTGCAGGACTTATATTCAGTGCCGCCTCTGCTCCAGCCTGACTAAATGTTCAGCAGCGCAGCAAGTGAGTGAATGAGTGGTTGTAAAACCATGATGCAATGCCTGCCTGTCACATCTGATTTAGCAAAGTTGATGGTCCTACCAAAAAAAAAAAAAAAGAAAAAAAGCATAACCAGTGCTTCTGTGTTGTACCTGAAACCTTAACAGAGGACAGTATTGAAGCAGTACAGCCAGCACATCCATCTTAGGCACATCAGACCAAATGGAAATCCATGGCCAACAGATACACAAAGCCTAAATACTTCAGTGTCAGTAAGACAGATTCAGCCTTATGACAGGGAAGCTGGTGAGGCACAGAACTGGGGTCATAAATCTGGTGTATGGAGTTTGCTAAAGGCAGGTCTGACCAGGCGATGGGATTCATGACTGGCTTAGCTGAGTGAGGCATAAGAAATTAGGAAATGCAGGTCTTTTGAACATACACTGATTTTACCACTAAATTAATCAAGATCTTTTTTTCCAGAACTTTGATATATGTCTCATTGGTAATTTAATAAACTATAATAGCATATTGGGAGGATTCGCTAAAGGGAGGGAAAGGACAGGGAACAGAGACTGAAAAGTATTTGCATTTATATATCTCAAAGTGACTTACCCTGGTGGTTAGGATAATGAAGCACCCCAAGTCCAATATGAGTGTTAAAAATATGTGGCCTGAATCAGAGACATGCAAAGGAGCAATGGTATATTGATTTGTATCCACTTGCCTCATATCAGAAAAAAAGTCACTAAAAATGATAACTTCCCATCTGATTACCTCATGATGTTGAGAGGTTTCTGTCACTTTGGAGACCAATTTGTAAGAGTTTGGCAATGTGGTGTCCTTGTCAGGACTATATTTGCTAAGTTCAGGCTCAGCTTTGTCCCTGAGTCCTTCTGAATCTGGATAACGTTTACTTCTTAGCTGGTGTAAAAGACATTTTACATATGTTTTACCCTGAACAAAACAATGTCTTTTTAATAAAGGGAAGAAAAAGCCAATGTAACAGGGAAATTGATACTTCTGTATTGGTCCTGTTGGGTCCAGAAGAGAAAAGATGAGTGATGCAGTAGAGAGAGGGTAGAAAAGAAAGCAAGGAAATCATAGCAAATTTGTCAAACTAGCTTATTTCTCCATCATTCCCAGATTTATCTTTTTCCCTCTTTTTCCTATTACTAGGCACATTAAGATGAAGGCAGTGTCCTTTCTGAGGTGCACTCCTATGAATATTGCTAGTGGAGCATCTCTGAGTGCCTCACTGATATGACTACACAAAGATTTACAGAAAGCTTGTGAGAGGAGTCAATATCATTAAGGATGACGGTACGTTACGATACATTTTCTAAAGCTCCATCTATGTTACAATTAACTTCCAATTCCAATCCAGTATTTGGCCTTCCAAGGTACACATTTGCTTTTCTTTGCATGTAGTAATGATTTTCTGTCCCTGGTCCCGACTTTCTACTGGTGTAAATCTATACAGAGCCTGCTCCAGCTCATTTTACACCAGCCCATCATCTTAGACTCTCTCTGATATTTGTTGTCTGGTGGTGTTGCGGGTCATTAAGATAGATGCTTGTGGCTACCTCAGGCGGATGTCAGTGTTGGGAAAATATGTTTCCTTATGTATGATTTGCTGCACTCAGTGGGATCTTTCAAGGTGGGAAAGACTATCTGAATTCAAAGTGGAATTGAGTGCACAGACTGTCACAACTGTTGGGCTAGAGGGCACCTAGAAAGAGCTCATTTTTCTTGTGAGAAGACAGAATCAGCTATATCTGTGTTGTTCTGGACAAAAGTTTGTCTATCCTGCTCTTGCAGGTCTGTAGTCCTGGAAATGCTGTGCCCTGCATGAACAAAGAATTTCAGCTTTTCATTGACTTTGCCATTGTACAGTCTGGTGTTTGCAGCAGTAAATTTTACTTCACCATAAAGTTTACAACCTTTATTGATTTTTTTTTTAAAACTAGTACCTGCAGTCCTGTAATGAAGAGCACATTATACTCTTCTTTTTTCAATAAGTTTCAAATCATCAAAATCACTGGACCTCTATCTCCTGCATTCCTCAGCTCTTGGAGGAATAAAAATAGTGAACAAATAAAGCAAGACATAATGCAAAATCAAAGAATGACATAGGTGTCTGTTAAAAAAAACCAAAAAACAAACCCTCAAGATTTTAAGTAGATTGTTGTGCTTCTGTAAAGCTCAACTCATTTTAAACGGTATCGGTAATACTATGGTGGGAACCAGCAAAGAAAAGCATAGACCAATTTATGTGCTTGATGCACATGAGAAATGATTATTACTCTGCCCAAACTGGAAGTGGACAAGATGCACAAAACATCAGATGACAAGAGATGAATGCAGCTGTGACTTGGTTAAGTGAGCACAGACTGAGGAGAGGACACAAGTGCTCTCCTCCAGCTTTTGGCTAATTGTGATTCATCCATCTGGCATCACATCACTCTCTGGAGGAACATTCATACCTCATACTGAGATGCTGGGGAGCCCCTCATCTGTGTCTGAGGGGAGAATTGGGCTTTAATTGCTTCCCTTGGCTGCACAAGAAAGGTGTATGGTGATAATGCAGCAAATGAGGAAGCTGGCTATTTGAATGTGGCATCCTTTGTCAGCTTTATTTCACTTAATGTGACATGGCTTGGGGAGGGAAAAAAATATTAACCTTGCCATTTTGAAGCCTGAATTGCTGGGAGTTTTTCTGCTGAAATTAATGTCCTTAAATTTCTTTGATATTTAACAAATTCCTAGTTGTATCTCCATGGAAGACGGTTTCAGGAGGGATAAGAGCTAAATGCCTGTGTGTCTGTAGAGCAAGTCACCATTTGGGAATCAGGTGTAAAGTACCCTGGCATTGATTAACATTGTCAAAAGAAAGTGGGAGGGGAAGTGTAATGAAAATGAGTGAAAGAATGGTATTGTAATCTGCTTTATTGCATTCCCGAGATGTTTGATTTAGCTTCATTGTCATAGCAAGATGATGTGTACCCTATGAGTGTATAAATATATATGAACTCCTGGGACAGTATAGTTCAATCTGCTCTTCTATTACCCATCATGCTCATCTGAGCACACTACTGCTGTTAGATCGGTTTGTGAAACAGCTGAGCCCATGGATGGATCTCCTGCAAACGGAGCCTGAATGTACAGTCAAGACAGGGTCAGAATGTACAGTACATGGAAAGAGAAACAATGGAAATGAATGTAGAACGGGGATGACTGAACAATGGGAGATACAAGAGGAATGAGTCTGCTCCAGCTGTGGATATGTAATGGTAAACCAGGCAGATTACCACCTATAATCTATGGTGTTTGCTTCCCCCTTCCCCTTGTCAGATAGCCCTCAATCAGTTTGACTTGCAGGAGCTATCCTTCATTACTGGTAAGTGAAAAACCTAAAACTCTGCTGCAGACAGAAGCTGCATAGATAACAGAAACATTAACATCAGAGAAAGAGCGAAGGGTGGGAACTTAGCACTTCGAGAAGGGACAGTTAGTACCAATGGAGATGAGCTCAACAAGAATGTAAATAAGGAGCCTTCTGACAGGACATGCTAACTGCTAAAAGAAAACAAACTAGGGTAAAATAATTGTGGTAGTGGTAGATCAGCGACCTCCTACTCAAATGGCCCCCACCCCGAAGAGGGTGGATCCCCCCCCCTCAGGAATCATGCTGATATAGATTAAAACCAGCCCAGTGGGCATGTATTAGCTTGACATGAGTGGACAATAAGGAAGGGCTAATTGTTAGCTAGCAGATGTTATACACTTGAACAAAAGTTAGATAATGGATGATGTATAAAGAACTCTAGTAAATAACAGAAACTAAACAACAAAGACTGCTAATGTATGCAAAGATAAACAGGAACTTCAGGTAACTGCCCAAGAAGGTAAAAAGTACATCTTGAAGAGGCGCCAGAGGGAGGAGATTCTGAATTTTCAGAAACCTTATGTATATGCATGACTTTGTATAATAAATACTCGGCTTCTTGTTGAAACGGTGTGCAAGTTAGGAGGAGCGATCCCCCTTGCACCCGGCGCCGCAATAAACATACCTGCTTTAAAACTCTCCTCGAGTTGTAGAGTTCGATTCCACACGTCAATTCTGAAAGTTGTTTAAAAGCTGTTGTGTTTAACCCCAGAGGTAGCTGCATTTAAAACACCAGAACTAACCTATGTATGTACAGAAAACCATGTCCTGTGCTCTTTCCTTTTCCAGAGGGACTAAAGTAGAGCTACCTCTGGGTGAACAGCAGCACCAATGCAGCTCACTGCAATGTGTACAAAGGCAAAACAGAACAGCATCCAAGAAACAAAGCTCCCTATTAAAATGATGTTAAAGGTTAAGTCTATATCACTAACTTAATGTTAATATTCTTAAAGACTCATAATCCTAGTAGTAATTTATTTTAATGGAACTGAAGACAATTATTGTGCCATATCCAGTGCTAACACTGACACTTTGTTATCAGTGACACCATGAAGTAACCAAGTCATGTTCTTCTAAATCCCATATTATGACAGCTTTTACTGATATGTGTTTTTTTTCTGATGGCATTGCTGAACAGACTGAAAAATACTAAGGGTCTCACATCTGCATCTTTGTAATTCTGTCTGTAAGAAAATTTCCTGCATTCTTACTACTTCAGTTTGGAAGAATTATAAAGTGCTCCAAATGATTTTTCTTGTCTATTCCTGGGATGCTACTCTTAAGCAAGAGAGGAAGAGAAAACAAAGGCCAAAAAAGAAAAAAGCTTGTCTCGCTACTTCTTTCTCTGCAGAACTGCATTTTCTATACCTTCCCTTTCAGAGACATTTACAGTGAGTTCTGCCTTCCAATGCTTCTATTGATTTGTAGCTCTTCAGGGTGAAAGCCAGACCCTGGCAAAGCCAAAGGTAGTTTTGACTTCATTCTTTAAGAAGAAATCCACTGGTGTGCTGGATCAATGCAAAGAGTCAGAGCGCTGGCCTGTTAACTGCTGCTAAGGCCTACAGCCATCTGAGCAGCCAAACCATACCACTGAATGCAGCCTTTACTTTTTGACTGGGTAACATGGATTAGTGGTGGGTGAAGGGTTGGGACAGCCCTTTCCACTCATACAGTTGGTTTATGCATTGAGAGTTGCCCACTTGGTTTAGCCCTACAACTAGAGACCTAGTTCAGAGCCACTGAAAGGGGCTGTGGGATATCCTGCTGTGGGTAGTTGAGAAGCTGCTGGAGTGCTGCCTAGCAGTGTGAGGTGCAAGGCCATACACTGTCTCCCAAGCACAGATGCCCAACATGGCATGCAGTGGTGGACTTTATAGGGTAGAAGGTAGATTTGGCCTGAAGAAAGTGACATAACTCCCAGCATAACTCCAGCAAGCAAATTTGTGACAGAGGAAAGGATGGAGTCTGTTGCATCATCTATGAGATCACATCAAGCTTAAGAGCAGAATAAGCTGTTGATCTTCACTTGTTTGTTGGTTATACCATCAAATCAATTAGATACAATTATTAATTGCATAGCCTAATTAATTCTTCATTTCTTCAAGAATACCCCAAAAATAAGAATTCAATTAACTGCAACTATACAGAAAGTTTTAAGTCTGATTTATTCTCTTATTGACATTATTTGGATGAAGAGAATGTGAGCAAAAATATAACATTTCTTAAAGAATCCAATTTTACTTAATTTTAACTTATAAGTTAATGAAAAGTTTTCTCTTGTAACTGCTCTGAAAATTACTTCTATTCTCCAAAAGTAAGAATGCTAAGTTTGAGAAGCATAAACTGCTGTTTGCTTGCAAAGCAGACAAGATCCCAGCCTTCACTGAAATGCAGAAAATTTGAAATTACCAAATCAAGGCTATATTCCTGCTTTTAGACTTCCTTATGCTATATGCCCTCAACCCAAATGAAAAATACAAGGTTGTCAGCAGTTTCTAGGACATATATATGGAATTGTGATATTAGGTAATGCCTTGACAGATTTTCCTTCTTTTACTCTTAGTCTTGGTCCACTTCCTAATGGCTTGTTAACCCAGTTCACCGTGCATGATTTCTAAAACACTTTGAGGACTGCTGAAATGCATGGAACTATTGTAAGATACCAGGGAAGGGATGTCATCCAGTGTGCGCAGTGGCGTTTAATTCTAATGATCAAGACTCCTGGTTTTTGCAGAAAATTTGTGGAGGTGAAGCAATGGGAGTATAAAGCAGGCAGGAGTTAGCAAATGCATTAGTCACAGAAGTCCATATAGTGGTAATACAAGCCCTTGCACAGGTAACAACATCCCCTGGTATCACCGCATGGGGAAACTGTTCACTGACGATCCTGACAAGCAAACAGGAAAATTGGCACTCCTCCCCCTGTGTGATCACTTGAATGAAAAAAAATCTCATTGAAGTCCAGCTCTCCTGGACACCACACTGGTTTACATGCATACACAGTGCAGACATTATAAATAGTAGTTACTTTGCTTAAGACTAAACCAGAGTTACTACTTAGCTCCCTGTTTGGGTAAATGTGTCAACACAGAGAAGCTGTACATACTTCAGTGGGGGTCAAAGGTTTGCTGTTTCTTAGCATCCCAAGGTTTAAAGGGAGCTATGTCCTCCCCTTTTTGCAGTTTCATACTTGGGCAGCTATTTGGGGAGGGTTCTGTTTTTGTTAGCACTACAGTAACAATAGTGTAACACAGCAGTACTGGCTTAAAAGCCTTTCATGCTCTTGCTCCAGAAGGTGGTTGCACTACTTGAACATGATGGAAACTGAAGGCAAAACAACTTAAATGTGAAGAGAAAGCTCTATGATCATAGGAAACATTACCATAAGTCATAAATAAAAATTGAACTCCAAAAGATGAATCTACATAGCAGAGCTAGCTCTAAGCTCTCCAGATTGGGTGTTAGCTTTGCAATTGCAGCAGCATGGATAGCATTGGAAAGTTGCAAAAAATCCCACTGAAGTGCTGATGATATAATCAACTGTTAGTCTGTCCTGAGCTCAGTGTTTCTGTAGAGCTCAGCTGCCACTGGTACCTGTGCAACATGGTGGAGTGTAAACTCAGGTGTACCCACATAGGCTGCACCCCTGCATTGCAGGAAACATCTCAGTTTATGCCTGACCTGTGTGGTGCTTCGAGCATGGCTTCACTGTGTGCCCATAAGGCTTGAGATCCCTTGGGCTCAGCGAATAGACGTGTTCTCCATCTCCTGCTTGCCAAGGGAGGAAAGACAAAGAGATCTCAGATATCTGATCTTACTGAATTTCCTTAAGACATTCATGAACTCTGTAAATCCTATCCATGTACTCTGGAGACACAGCTAGACCAAGGCACTGCTAACCTGACACTTGTGGGTGACAGCCCTCCTTTGAAGGAGAGGTTGGACCAGAGACCTTTGAAGGTCCATTCCCACCAAAACTCCAGTGATTTCCCTAGAATATTTTAGTTGATATCTGCTTGTTCTGCAAAACAGCAGCCAGATTTGCTCTGGTTTGTCTCCATGAGCTGGCCATTTCACCATGATTCACTGACATCCTCCAGAGAGATCATCCTGCACTGAGCATTGTGCTGCCACAACAAAGAACCTCTAAGTTTCTCAGCATTGTTCAGCACCTGGCATAACTGGGTTTCATATCTGAAGATAAACATCCATATTTATCTATTTTGTCCTGTTTTGCTAAAGTTTGAGCATAATCCCTTCAGCCACTTTTTACTCTAGTGAGGAGCAAGAAAAGGATACTTTCTCTATTCAGAAAACTGTTTGCTTTTAAGCTTTGCTGGCCTTTGAACACTAACATAGAAATAATTCTCACTGAGGACAGGTTGGTATGTTCATTAGATTGCAGAAAAAGGAGGTGGGGGGACAGAGATGGAGACAAGCATTTCAAAACGTGGTAATGAAAATGCTCACAGAAAATGCATTAGATCAGTAAATACACTTTAATGGCATTTGCACTTATTTTACATCTCTTTTACACATCCAGTATGGCTTAAGGGACCCTTAATATAAATGTGAATTGGGGTCATGAAGACATAGATACAAGGAAATGGGCAAAAACTCACAGTGATGCTCTCAACTGGGATGCATTGGCATAAGTCATAATGTAAGTTAGGTACAGGTTCAGCCATAAAGTATATTTTCACGCACATAGATACAGACATACAGTCACACACGTTTTTCCTTAAAAAAGTAAGCTTTTACTGGGCCACACTTCCCATTAAAGAGGATTTAAATCCTGTGAAAATTCATAAACTCTGCAGGCATTTCCACAGCTATTTGATGGAGTAATCTCCCGTCATCTCATCTGCTTGGATACAATGACAAGAGAAAGATGGATTTATCAAATACATAGTTACATGTTTATGACTCTGTTTTGCATAAGCAGTAACCTGAGCCAAAGACTGTGCAGCTTGAGATAGAAAAAGTGATTTTATAAATATTGTGACAAGCAGAAGTCATATTTGGAAGAACATAAAAAAAAAAAATCTCAGTGTTTTTGAGACAGCCTGCATTGTGGTGGGGCGGGGGAAGAAAGTCTTTTTTTCTCCAATTCTCCACAGTTCAATTTCCTCAAGAGTATGAAGGCTTAGCTCACCCTCTCACTTTAAAGTTTTTCTGTTAACCCTTCTCCTCCCTCTGTTCAGAACACCCTTTTTATAAACATGTTGTTAGGAAGGCACCAGGGGGAAATGCTCTCCATCTTTCAGGGACACAAAAATAACATGGAAAAGCTATAGGAACACAGATGGCACCAATAATGCCATTTATAACATACATGCAAACATGCCAGGCCCAGCTTCAGATGTGCTACTGCCTTCACTAGCATGGCTTTTAAATGGGGAGCATCACCAGAGGACCCACATACCATTTAAACTGTTTTTTACCCTATTGCACACAAAATCTTACTATTAGTATTATTACTGTATTTCCTAAACAGTGGTCTAGATAGCTTATGGGGTACTGACCAAGGGACCCTCTTGGGTTACTTAGTATTGCAGAAAGATTTTTGTCTCTGAGGCAGGACTAGACCTACACTGGTGTGAAAAGGCTTTGGTGCCCAGGTTAAGCAGGGGCTTGCAGAGATACCAGGTCTTTATCAAAATACTCACCTGTTCAGTGTCCCAGGCTGGGCACTGAGAGATGGGCATAGTCCCCTGTTCAGACTTAGGGCAGGATGAACCATTTTCCTGCATGTCCCCTTAGCAGCCCTGCCTGCAGGAGAAATAGAGCTGTCAAGAGACGGAGAGACAGCTTCAGCCCGAGGTCCCTCCACCAAAGGACATAGAGATGCTCCGGACTTGGGATTCTGCTGTGCACTAATGTTTGCACAGCTGTGCCATGCCTGGGGAGGGAGGATGCGCAGCAAAGTCAGGAACAGGGAAGAGGGATGAATGATGTTGCAGAGCTGAGGAACGGAGCCCCAGAGTTTTACATCCAGAAGACCCACAGCAGGGGGTATCCTCAACACTACCAGATACTCTTATAGAGACTGTGCTCTTTCAACTTCTCATAAAACCAGGAGAACTAGTTGAAAAATGTAGTAAATGAATCACAAAGAGCTAAAGAAGGAAAACGTGAGTGAGAAATCTGCTTGGATGTGTTTTTCCTCTCTGGATTCCATTATTTTTGTATATAGTTTATACACAAAATTAAAGGATGAATCTGAGAGCACAACTGTGTGGAAGGAAGTGTTGTAGGTACCCGGAGAGCTCATGTGCTAGACAGACTTGACCAAGACCTGCAATGCTCAATGTGAAATACAATCTTTGTTTAAGTTTCTTTTCCTCCCCCTTGCTCTTTTTTCTTACTCCAGATAAATATATTAAATGATCCTTCTTTCAAATTACAGAGAAGAGAGTTCAGGAACCTTTACTGAACCAACCTGTAAAACTAGAACAAAATCAGCTTTTCTGTTGTTCTTTCTAAATGATTCTTCCATTGCATTTCACATCTTATCAGGGACTTTTCTGGGCTTGAAGCTCTGAAGCTTTTTCTGTAGGTCAGTTCAATAAGGCACTCAAAATTGCTTGTCTCTTCATTGAATGGGATGTTGCATATGGGTTTGGGTTTCCATTTTTTTGAAAAGTAAAATAATAATCTGGTTTTCTGTATTTTATTTCTTTTACCTTTAAAGGAAAACAGACATATTCTCATTCTTGATCCATCACAAAAATATTCCCTTTCTTACAATGAACTCATCCCATTTCATTACTTGATATCCAGAAAGGACTCTAACTTCTCCACTAACATTGTAGTATTATAAAATTTGGGGTTTAGTTTTGGATTCAAACAGTTATTTCACTAGACATGAGCTAGGAATGAAACAGCAGCTTCACCAGCTATTCCACGCCAGGGTAAATTGACCCTCTCTGTATCAACAATTTATAGCCTGTTGCACAAAACAGTTCATTTGTCCAAACTTCTGTTGGTGTCATCATATCTAAGGAAGAGATAGGCACATAGGCTAAGATTGGGTAGAAGGGACAGCATGTGAAAATTTTTAGACAGCCTGAATTAAATAGTAGTCGGAAGACAGATAACACAAATGTATCAGATGAAGGAACCTGACTCCTACAGGGACTTCTCTGGGAGCATAAAATCCAAGAGCCCCTCAAATAAAAACAGTACACACACAACACAGCTCTTCCACACAGCTCCTGTTCCAGCGTGAGGCAGCATGACACCATCCCAGGTGTCCAAATTTGAAATTGCTATAGCTCTATACAGAAGTAACCTTTCTTTTTAGTCATTAGTCAAATTTTCTTATTGCCAGTTGACTGATTATACATTTTATCTGTTATATTTCTTCTTCCCCCTCTAGCCTCTCCCCCTCACAGCAAACAGTTTGATGCAATCCTTCTAAGATTTCTCTGGGGAGAGGTAGGCAATAGAACTCTGTTGTCTCCTTCATATTATAATTTATAGTGTAATGTAATTGTTTTCATATCACATAACATAAATTATTGGCAGTTTGTCCTTAACACTGAAAGAGACAGTCTAGGGCTTTTCAAACCAGGAAAAAGAAAGAGAGATGGAAGGAGGGAGGGAAGGGAGCAAAGTAAGAGATAGGAGGAAGGGATAAAGAAAGGAAGGAAAGAGGGAGGAAGGAAATTTATTTATGGAAGAAAAACTCCCAAAGCAAACCAATTTTTCTAAAGGCAAACTTACTAAATAAAAGAAAATAAAGAGGACATATTTTTTGTCCCAATAACTTACTAAAATGCTTTGCTTTAGGATATATCAATGAGTCTTCAGTGGATCAGAAAGGAGAGAGTCTGAGGAAGAGACTATCAGGCTGAAAAAATAATATATTTTAAACTTTCCTTATCTTTCTCACTAGTATGTCCCTTACATTATTAAAAGTGAAAGATATTTTAATATCACTTGGAAGATGCTTTTTCATTTTTGGCATCTCATTTAGCCCAGAGAATAACATTACAGAAGACAATTCTACTATTTACTTTATTATTATATTTTATTTCTGTAATTGTTGCAGTTAGAAGCCTCATTGGGTTAGGTGCTGCACAGATGCATCCCAAGGCATGAGCAGCCCATTTAGCTATGGAGACTGCAGGGATGTGCTCATGTTCCCTCCTCTCTGAGCTGGCACCGCTCCATGGGCAAAACCATGCCCTGCATGCAGCAATGCTGCCAGAAGACTGCTTCTGCATGACTCATTTGCATCACTTTAAGAAATCATCAAGAATCAAACCTGCTAAAAAAATGACCTCTCTCTGTTCACATATCCTGTGTCTCTTTTTGGAAGCTCCACCAACACAGCTAGCAAGAGCAGCAGAGGCACCCTGGTGTGGTCAAGAATTTGGGGACACTCTACCAGCAAGTCCCAAACTCTAAAATGATGGGACAACTTGCTACCCATCATTAATTGGTCTCTGAAAAAAAAAAAAGAAAATGGAAATAAAATTTTTGTAAAAGACCTTGAGCCTTGAATGTGGCCTCCTCTATCTGAGACACTGGTCAGTCTCCCTGAGCAAACTCCCCATGTGAGCCCAAAGACAGTTCACCAAAGTATTTAGGGATGTATGGCATGGCACAACATGGTCTCACCCCTGCTTTTGGCTGCCATGCTGCAGGCAAGTGTGCTGCTACATGCCAGGTGGGCCTGCTTGTGACATAGGACAGCTGGAATTAAAAGCTGTACCCAAGTTGTGCTCACAGCAACCTGGGCCTTTACACAGTTTTGGCTTTTGGATCAGAGCACACAACATTCTCCTACACACACAGTATAGGGGGAACATCATGAGAGGAAAGTGGTTTTGGAGACAGCAGTGCCTCCTTCCCCCTCATTTTGGACACTGCTCATGAGGCAGCAAATGCTGGGAAAATCTTTGGGGTTTTGGATCAGGATTTTTGCTACAGGCCACCTCTACCCTCCTGGTTTTCAGCAGCTGAAGCACAGAGGTTACAAAACCACCCAGAGCTTTCCAGCTGCAATAATCACTACAGCTTGTGCAGGATTTACACTGTAGTTGTAGGATTACACCTATAAACAGTTCTAAGAAAAGAAAATTAAAAGAACAAATACTTTGTCACCTCCTCATCCCTTCTCTTCATGCTCTGTTTTCCACACCTCCCTTGCCCAGGACCTGTGACCACCCATCTCTGGAGTCCCAGCGATTTTCCTTCTTCTCTCCATTGTGTTCTTCCCCCACAGCCTTGCTCAGGTACCTGAGAATAGTTTTTAGGGCAGCACCTAACATAGCACTGCTCTTGGGATATGGTGTGTATTTGCCTTTTGGCTGCATGGTTGCAGCTTGTGCAGGATGCCTGTGGTTTAGTAAAGCCAAATACTTCACCATGTGACAATCAGCCAGATAAAGTTTGCAACCTTTATTATGGGCTGCTTCAAGGTCTATATACCTTTGGCAGGGTCCATTTTGTAAATATCTTTGCAAAACTGCAAGATCCTAGGAGCTGTTTTAGAAAAAGACATCCTCATTGCTTTTTAGAGGAGTGACTATCAATACCTCCACTGGAAATAAGAAACAATGAAGGTGCAGAAGAGTCCTATGACATCAGCCTGAAGTTGCCTGGTAGAAGAAGCGAAAACACCGACCCCCATGCTGGGAGCCTCTCTACTTCCCAGCTTGAGAAGTCCTCACCAACTTTTTCCCCCTCTGAGCAGCAATTTGGACATTTAACCCTCATTTCCAATTAAAAAAAAAAAAAGAAGATAAAATCTCTCTCACTTTTTCTAAATGTAATTTTCCTGGCCACATCTGGTCTTCAGGCTTTGCTTGCAGCACATCCAAGCTCTTCCTCTGTTTCACAAGGAGGGAATACAGGTTGGCTCCTGTTTTCATTCTGCTGCTCAATCTAAGGATTTATCTGGGTTTCACTTTCTGCCTGATTTTAAATTAAGTTTATCCATCCTAATCTTCTCTGGGGGCAGCTCATGAGAACCATAGATGTTTTCTGAGCCTTTAGAGATTCTCAGAGGAAGGATTGTAAATTGGAGTTGCACTCTTCAGACAAAGTCTATAGAAATAGATGCACCTGTATTAATTACTCTGCTGAAACAACACACATGCCTTAATTGATTCTCCATGTCATGGTTTAACCCCAGCCAGCAACCAAGCAACATGCAGCCACTTGCTCACTCCCCCTCACCCAGAGGGATAGGGAGAAGAATCAGAAAGGAATGTAAAACTCAAGGGTTCACATAACAATTTAATAGTAAAGCAAAAGCTGTGCACCCAAGCAAAGCAAAGCAAAGCAAGGAATTCATTCACTGCTTCCCATAGGCAGGCAGGTGTTCAGCCATCCCCAGGAAGGCAGGGCTCCATCACACATAATGGTTACTTGGGAAGACAAACACCATAATGCCAGATGTCCCACCCTTCCTTCTTCTTCCCCCAGCTTATATACTCAGCATGACATCATATGGTATGGAATACCTCTTTGGCTAGTTCAGGTCACCTGTCCTGGCTGTGTCCCCTCCCAATTTCCCATGCCCCTCCAGTCCTCTCACTGGCAGGACCCAAGAAACTGAAAAGTCCTTGATTTAGTATAAACATCACCCAGCAACAACTAAAACCATCAGTGTGCTATCAACATTGTTCTCACACCAAATCCAAAACACAGCACTGCACCAGCTACTAAGAAGAAAATTAACTCTGCCCCAGCTGAAACCAGGACACTCTACATAGACCCAAACAGTATTCTTAGTTTCATCTATTTCCTTACTCATAATTTTTTTTTTTACTCTATAAGTCCATTTACAGGTTTGTTTTTTTTGCTCTGCTCTGTCTTCAGACCCTGAGAAGAATTTACCTCATGTGGTTGCTTAGACTTTTGTGAGCCAGCTGAGCAGAACCACTACATTACAGTGATGCATGTTGGCCCCTCTTGGACTTAGCTCACTCCCGCTGTTTTTGACTTGATGGATTTGAATTCAATTGATTAGTAAATAGCTAAACAGTGAGAGAAAATCCTTGTGCTCATTACTTTGCATGGCTGTGTCATTACCCTTTAATATTGCATCATTATTGACTGAGATGTAATGCAGTGGTAGAGGTGTGCAAAATATTTCAAAGCTTACTCCTCTAATTGGAGTCATGCATATGGTTGAAAGAGGCATCAGAGTAGAGGTGTCAAACCCCAGAACTAAATGGACAAGCCTACTCTGCAGCTTGGACTAAAGTTCAATCTCTGATGAATGTTTTGCTGGACAGATGCATCCATTCTTTATCATAAGGACTAGGTCTTCTCTAAGCACAAATAAAACATGCCACTAAAACTGGATATCCCCAAAGTTCATCCTGCCCCAACATGCTTGTTCCTTAACCTAACAACTCTGTGACTTTTCCCTTTAAATACTATTATGGCTTGATTTAACCAATTAGATGTGGTCCAAGAGATATAAGCCAGAAAAAGAAGATAGCTTTCTGTTCTTGCTGAGCTCCCCAGCTCCCAGAAATAAAAAAAAGAAAAAAAAAAAGGATTTCTTTCTTTCTTTTTCTCCTAATCTTTTTACTTAAACAAGTGTTTTGAAGTTGCTTACTCCCTGTGTTACATATCTGCTATTAGTTAGAATTATTTAACCACATTTGATTAGGAATATAGAGTTATAAGAAATATTTTAGTGGAATTTGTGTTTGCATAGCAACAGACAGCTACTATGAAATTCTCTATACAACCCCATACCAAGGGTCAGAATCACCTAGTAGGAATGTTTAGAACTTAGATAACAGTTTCATGAATGAATGCATGATTGGATACAGTATTTACGTGTAGCCTAGGAGAATGTATTGAGAGGTCAGAATGTAGAATTAATGGGAACTGGGGAGAGTCGAATGAAGCAACTCGTAGTTACCTGCCAAGAAACAGTGAATGTAGGTAAAAGGTAATTCCGGCAGGGGGCATCGTGACAACCGACTCGTGTACCACCTACCCAAATAATACCCCAGACCCATTTCCAGACCTTTCTAACCTTTACTGCGCAGAATCGGATATGGGAGGAGAGTATTTTCGGGAAGCACTATGTTTATGCATGAATACTTAATGAATATGTATAAGTCCTATATGAGGTGTATGATTTTGAAGCTTGGTGTGCGTTGATCGTGAGAGGACTCACTCACACACCCGGCTGTTAATAAAGAAGTGGCTGCTTATCTGCATCACATTGGTGTTGATAAGTTCTTTATTCCGAGATTTTGGTAACAGTTTTGGCGACCCAGATGGGACCTCGTTGAGAGAGACCGGAGGAGTCAGGGACCTGATCGGTTCCAGCTGGCACTGAGTATTTTTCGGGGATACCCATCGATCCCCGATCTGTAAGGCTCTTTGCGACGTTCCCTGGATTTTGGTAAGACACTTCTTGTGTAATTGTATAAGTGGGTTAGAGTCCCACTATAGGAAGTGGGTTAGAGTCCCATGCAGTGGGTTCGAGTCCCATTGTATATGTCTGCCTGTCAGACGTGGCGAAAGCTGTGCACTTGGACTAAAAGGATCCTTGTGGAAGTGGAAGCCTAGGAAGCCTGTAAGACATAAGCGAAAGCTATTGCATGGTTGGACAATAGCAGAGACAAGAGAACCTATATGCTGTAGTGTTCTCTAAGGTAGTGCCTCTAATAAGAAGTTAGAAGTTTTTCATGTGTTATTTTGTGGATATTTTTTTTTTGATGGTATACTGAGTAAGAATTAAGAAGTGTGTAATATTGTGTTATATACCTATATTTAAGGTAACAATTGTAGAAAAGTGTGAGTGTGGCTGTAAGGGTGAGATGTGCAATTGAGCACGAAGCGAGTGTGGAGTTCGGATCCGCGGATCGGAGTGACAGATTTGAGTGATTGTGTATTGTATTGTAAAGTGATTATACCATGGCATCTAAGTTAACTCAGTTGTTTAAAAGTAAAAGTATGGGTAATCTGGCTGGAAATGACAAAATCCCGAAAAATTCTCCATTGGGATGTTTATTGGCACTTTGGGGAGATTTACATGATGATCTGCGAAAGAGTCAGATGATTGAATATTGTAATCATTGGTGGCCTCTGTATATATTGGATGATCAGGAAAAGTGGCCCATGAATGGGATACTGAATTATAACACTATTTTGCAGTTAATGCTGTTTTGTAAAAGAGAAGGGAAATGGAGTGAAATGCCATATGTGGATTTGTTCTTTTACTTAAGACAGAGAAAAGATTGGCAGGATGAATGCAAGCTAACTATTGGAGATAGTTTGGTAATGGCTATAACTGCTGATAATAAGAAAGTGAAAAAGTGTTGTTCAACCTGTGAGATTGGGAAGGATTTTTGAAGAAGAGAATTGCTTCTGAAACTGATGAAGGACCAGAATTAGATATATCTCTTTCTAGGAAAGAAAGGAATCGAGGTCGAGAATCTAGGGAACAGGAGCGGGTGGAGGAACCGGAAAGTAGTGGAATAGAGGATGTGGAGGAGGGACTGTCCGAGACTGTAATTCACACTCCTGTTTCCCGGAGAACTCAATAGCAGACACAAACAATAGCTCCCCTGCGACAGGGAGTTGGTAACGATGGGCCAGTGTATGTAAAAGTGCCTTTTTCAGTTGTGGATTTGATGGCTTGGAAACAGGCAGCAGGAATTTATAGAAAAGATCCTGAAAGAGTGGGCAGAGTTGTAGATACTATAATCAGAACACAGAACCCAGACTGGAGTGATTTATACGTGATCCTGGATAATTTGTTGGATGATACAGAGAAGCAGATGGTATTAAAGACTGACAAAGCACAGGCAGAGGTGGCTGTGTTGAGTGGAACAACAGGTGGAACATTAGAGCAGAATTTTCCATCTGGGGATCCGCAGTGGGATACAAAATAATGAGGGGCACAGAGAAAGATTGGGTCATTATCAGAAATGGATTTTATATGGAGTTAAACATGCCATGCCTAAATCTTTGAATTGGTCTAAATTATATGAAGTGAGACAAGACAAGAATGAATCTCCCTCAGCATTCCTGGAGAGACTGAAGGAAGCTGCCAGGAAATATACTGATTTGAGAGTGGAGACAGAGGCAGCTCAGATACAATTGGCTTTGATTTTTATGGGACAATCAGCACGAGATATAAGAAAGAAACTCCAGAAACATGAGGGAGGGGATTCAAGAAGTTTGAATAAAATGCTGGAGGCAGCATGGAAAGTATATAATAACAGAGAAAAAGTAGGGAAAGTAGATTACTGGACGTAATGACAGAGACGGCAGGCAGAGGAAGAGGCAGAGGAAGAGGCAGAGGAAGAGGACGAGGATTCAGTGGAAGGGGAGGATGTATGAACTGTGGCAATCGGAATTTTAATACCCCCTTAGGAATAAATCAGTGTGCCTTGTGTAGGGAGGAAGGACACTGGAAAAGGGATTGTCCTAAAAATAGGAATGTTCATCAGGAGATAGCCAAGGTAATGGCTTTAGATGATTGAAGGGGACCGGAGGGGAACCCAGCTGAGCCTCTGGTTATAATTAAGCTGGGAGAAAAAGAAGTTAAATTTCTAGTGGATACAGGAGCGACATTTTTGGTATTAAATACCTGTAAAGGAAAAATTGGAACAAACCCAGCCAATATAATAGGAGCAACAGGGAAAGAAGAAAACAGGCCATTCCTGCAACCCCTGGATTTGAAATTTGGAAATAAGATAATACACATGAATTTTGTATGTACCAGAATGTCCGATACCCTTGTTAGGAAGGATTTGTTATCCAAATTAAATGCACAAATTGTTTTGAAGAAGGAGAATTTTCTTGAAAATACCTGAGT